>NC_132805.1:37328618-37628618 GCF_048594095.1 Paramormyrops kingsleyae | reverse complement strand
CTCTCAACATCATGCCGGTTTTTGTACCATGGCTTCTCCTGCTGGCATACAGCCCAATGCTCACAGTACTCTGCTATCCTACAGTCCCCTTGCCCCTGGCGCAGGACAGAGTGGTTAGGCATACATCCAAGGGGGGACTGAGTCTGGCTGTCCGGCAGCACCTGGAGCAGCTCAGCCAGGAGGACAGCAGAGGGGCCAACTGGACAGCCATTGGTATGACTGACTTCTTGGAGCAGAAGGATGAAGGCACTACCAGTGAGGCCAACTTGGATGAATATGCATATCCAGACTACCGGGGAAAGGGGTGTGTAGATGAGACTGGCTTTGTCTTCGCTATTGGGGAGAAGTTCACACCAGGCCCATCCACTTGCCCATGCCTGTGTACAGAGGAGGGACCACTGTGCTCCAAACCTGACTGTCCCAAAGTGCATCCCCGTTGTCTCCGTATTGACACCAGCCAATGCTGCCCCCAGTGTAAAGAGAAGAAGAACTACTGCGAGTTCCGTGGAAAGATTTACATGGCCCTGGAAGAGTTCAAGGTTAGGCCATTAACATGATGGTGTTATTTTTATTGATATCATTCTCTATGTTAAATAGCAAAGTGTCTTGCTGAGGTGTACTCTTACACACAGTCTATATATGTTTTTGCTTGTTAGCTGTGACCAGGATTTTCTTTTATTCCTCACGACCCTGGTGATGCATCATTTGATTAGATTTTTCTCGCACAATTTGTATTATCCATATTCCAAACTTTTTTTCCTTTAACAAATAACAGATTTTTAAGTAGGATAATATGAGGATTTCAAACTAATTATGTTAGAATTTTTCAATGTAAGGACATAGTGTTAACAAATCAGTGCTGATGTGTTATTAAATAACAGTACTTATTGATTTAATGATTACCACTGGTCCTGAGTGAAATGATACAAATCTTAATAGCAACACTTTTAGTGTTAATAATCTGAGTAGACTTTGATGAAACCTAAGTTTGAGTTAATTTTGGCTCATTGAGATTTTCTGTCTTTTTACGCTGCCAAAGTCTGGTTTTTGCAGCCTCCTGAAATCTTTCAGGCCACAAAGACTGAAAAATATATAAAGGCAAGTGGCCCTAGGCTGGTAAATTAGATGAAGGTAGTAAGAGTTTATCCATTCTACCAGATCTATTTATGGTACATCAGTGTCTTCCATTAGTGCACACCAGAAGCTATAACATAAGCCCAAAGGCATTGTCCAAGTACAACCTTTGTAACTTTTGCTTTTGTCATGACTTGTCATTTTGGTTTCACTTGAGGCCTCTGCTGAATGCATAGGCCTATACACCTAACAGATTCAAAGTAGCTTGCAAGGCATATAAACTACATTATATTCTCTCCAGATTCCAGGGCATTTTTTGTGAATATTTGCAAATATGCTTCTGTGTATGATTGTCATATGTATTGCTCAATTTGTTATTTAATCAAAGAAATATATTTACAGGGGTCCGTTGGTAGTCGAAAGTATTCTGTTCCTGAAAATCACAGAATATCAAATTTTCCAAATCCCATAATTCCATTATTCTAAATAGGAAAACGAATAGTTTCCCCAAATATCACTAACTTTTAAACTCCTATAGAGCAGTCCCCCAAGGATTTTGGCATAATAATGTTTTAAACATTAACTTCTGAATAATTCAACACTTAATGAACTCATTAGTCGGTATGCAAAAATACTGCACAGCATTGGATACAAAATACATTTTCCTTCTACACTACAATGACCATGTACTGTAATGTAAATGAATAGTGAAATATGTTAAAGATGCAGAGTGAATGCAAATCACAGCTAGCAAAATAACATAAAATTTAACAAGTTATTCTAGATGGAGAAGTGGCCAAGCTTATTACATCTGTTATGCATTCACCACTCAATAAGCTTTTTCACTCCTAACGTTTCTTCCAATGTATGAGCTTTTGTAGGCCACTCAGGCTCACCTACTTTTTTTTACCAAGCTTTCTGACTTAGAAGACATTGTCACTTGAGAGTGTGGGGAAGATAATACACATTTAAAAATGTGAGCAAGAGACATGATTGAGAGAACAGCTGAGATATAACTGCATCACACTTCACATCCTCTCACCAGGACTCACGTGAAACCTAAGGCTTTTCTCTGACACTTCAATTTTTTTTCAAATGCAGTTTCATGAAAGCAGCAATTCAGATAGTGAATTTTGGGAACAGTTTTTTTCACCAGAGGCATTACAGCGCAAATTCAGATAGTGAAAGTTTGGACAGCAAGGGATACCTGCATTTTCTCTCTCTATTCGTTATAGACTAGATTATGCTATTGCAGTTTCATTCAGCTCCGCTTTAAGCTTCACTATGAGTAGAACACAAACTTATGGATGTCTGGATATTTTGACTGCTGTTTTCAGTAGTCTGTTGTGTATTTTGAATTGTTTGTGCTTTTGCTGCAATTGTCCATGCCTTTAATAGTCTTCGATCACACAAGTGCACGTGTCAGTTCATTAGTACACAGTATTGTAGGTAATTGTAAATTGTATGGAGACTCAATCCTTAATTATAGCCTGGGCTTAAGGAGAATAAGCTTTGGTTTAAGCACAGAAGAATGGAAGAGAACAAGTATTTTAAGACTGACCCACTGAACATCCAGGAAGTGAGCAATATCATGAACCACTCACTGACTTGTTGGTGTTTCTTGGCTTTGTAGCTGAGAATCCTGGTTTTAATAGCCTTTTGGTGCACCAAAGTAAATCAGTTGTATTCGGATACATGGCACAAATCTAGCCAGACGAGATAAGATATATGTCTCAAAGGGAGTTATTGCTGTCCAGATGGACTGCAGTAACAGAGTGGACAAGGTTTTGAGGATTCCCTGAATTCTGTTATTTCTATTGTGGCAGTTTGTAGGGCAAGTTAGCTTACAAATTGTTTTTATTTTGTATATCTTGTTTCCAGGGGGGTATTCCAAGAAGCAGGATTTAGGGAATGTCTGACTAATTTCGATAAGTCTGGCTCATTTAAGTGGGAGTTCAGTTTCATCAACGTGTCTTAAATGAATCCCTGCTGAGCTACCATGGTAACTTATGCGAGTGACCAAGTCTGGTCCGGACCAGGTTAACTGTCATGCTTAATTAAGCGTTGTCTCAAAGAACACCCATCGTATGGGAACAGATTCACAAAAGATCGTTCCATCAGACGAAATTCCGAGCTCTCATTACTTATGTCATGTAATAAATATAATAAAGCCTATAAAATCACGTCTCAGCATTCCAGTTAATTCCAAAATAATTCAAACGAAAGCATACCCATATTACAAAGGTCAAACATGGAATGCAATGACTGAAACTGAAAAAAAATCTGTTAAAATAATATGAACAGGGAAATAGTTTTATATTTTGTTTAGTCACAGTCTACTTTGAAAGTTTATTGAAGTAAAAAGCAAAACATTTCACACAGTATTTTATGGAGATCAAAGAATAAAATTATACAGTAAGAATGACACGTGAACTCAACCCAGAAAGATCCCCGTTAGTTATGGGGTTTGAACCAGGAACTTTCATGTTGTAAGGCAACAGCATAAACCACTGTACCACCATGGTGGATATTCATAACATGTACCTAACTTACGCATTTAGTCTGTCTACAATCCTTTGCCAAGCCAACTCCCTGGCTTTATTTATGGCCATAGTATTGCCTTTTTTAGCGATTACATCTTTGTATTCTTCATACAGCTCCATAAGCAGCGTTTGTTCTGCGGTGGAAAAAAAAAACACTCTCGATTTACATGCTTTCCGACTCATTTGATCGATCTATCACTCATCCATTCGGGCTTCTTCAATATCTTGGATGTGCGCACTAAGTGAGACTATGCAAGTCTGTCTTGTATGAGCCTTGATTTGTTGCAGCTGAACTGCATTAGTGGAACGACATGAGTTTAAACATGCAACAGTATGCACAGCACCATCCATCCAGTTTCCAACCCACTTATCCTACTGGGTCGCAGGGGGGGTCCGGAGCCTATCCCGGAAGCAATGGGCACGAGGCAGGGAACAACCCTAGATGGGGGGCCAGCCCATCGCAGGGCACACTCACACACCATTCACTCACACATGCACATCTATGGGCAATTTAGCAACTCCAATTAGCCTCAGCATGTCTTTGGACTGTGGGGGAAACCCAGAGTGCCCAGAGGAAACCCCACAACAACATGGGGAGAACATGCAAACTCCACACACGTGTAACCCAGGCGGAGACTCAAGCCCAGGTCCCAGAGGTGTGAGGCAACAGTGCTAACCACTGCACCATGTCACCCTGCACAACACCAAAGAAAAGAAAATAGCAACACAGAACATCATTGGTGTCACAGAACCATGAGTACATATACACATATACAAACATAAAAACAGTTACCCTCTAACCAACTTCCAGTATCACGAAGCAAGATTTGTTAGTTAGCTAGCTAACTTGTTGGATTTAAGGTACCCCCAGTTTAAATGGACTTTATCGTCGTTCACTTACATTTAGCCTAGACTTAGTCCAAAGAGTTATCCTGCTAACCCAAACATTCAGTTTTGTGATACAGTTTCTATAGAGAGACAACATATATGTTGGTGTATGTGCAGGCACATCTTGTGTGTATACATCCATCTGCCTCCACTGCTAGCAGCTTCCTATTTTAATATTAATATTTTAGGAATGTAGAAAAGTTCTTGAATCGACACATTCTGAAATAGATTAAAGCCATTATGTGACCATTAATTTTTCCTACTGTAGCATGTTGATTAGTATCAACAGATATGAGCACAGCTGCCACTTCTCAGATTCCTAGCTGATTAACTGAGAGTTGCTAATTAAATCATATACAGAGATAATGTTAGAATTCAATGACTGTTAAACAGCTATTTTGAGAATGAGGCTCCATCAAACTCTTCATGACGAAAGACTGAGAAGCACAGAAAAAAAAAACACAAAATAGGAGAGAATGTAGTTTGCCTGTTTTATTTCTCTACTCTACTTTTCTACTCTACTATCAATTTCTTAATATTTTAATTTTTAGTTGGACAAACGGGTACATACAAAAATGTATGCATTGCTGATATAAATTGTATATATTAGTTTCCTATTATGAACAAAGAGCATATTATCAATTTATGTCAACTGTATTATTATCCAGGCATTCTTATTTCAAAAGTATGCTTTTGACATATATTATGTGATGGTATTTGGAGACTTGCAGTTTAATCAGTGCCAACAGACACATTTGCTCCAGTATTAAAAGATGGTTGTTAGAGTAGCTCAAGGGAGACCAGTCTGCATGAGGGAGTTGTATGTAATTGCTTTAATTACCCAAATGACAAGATGTGGTAAGCGGCTTCTTCTTAAATTATGTTTGTACTGTGGCATTGACCAGGCCAGATAGACACATGATCACAGCCTGGGGGGATCTGCTTACCCAGCTTCAGGCTGTATCATGAGTTTCAAATTTTGAAACAAAGTGTAACCATCAATTGAATTATGAATACAATTTGTTCCCTAAAATTGTTTCAGAAGAGGAAAATTCATAAGTCAGAAACACTGTTACTACGCATTACAGACCAAAGAAAATTCATAAAAAAACAAACACACAAACTAAGAATGCTGCCTGCTTTATAATGCACTAACTAGTGTTGTATACCATGATGTTTTGCTACTAATTTCTACTAAAAGAAATATCAAAATATTAAAAAGTGTCATTAAATACAACAAGGCAAATAATTCACTTTTAATTGAAAGACTGAAGGTCATTTGGAAAATGAAAAAGGACAGGTTCTGAGAATTTTATTTCTGGATTGAAGAAAATGTTTGGATAACCAATAATAACATTTTGAAATACAGAAGGTTCTTTAGATGTCTATAAGTGAAAATTTTAATACCAATAATTTGTAAATTAAGGAGCTATTAAAATAGCACAATATATATTAGCTTTCTGAAAATATGCATATCATTGAACACACATTCTTTAATTTATATTTCCTATTATAACAAGAAAAGTATATAAAATTATATATAACAAACAAGCTAAGTAATTAAATGTCTGTGCACAGATTTGGTGACATACACATCCTCTGCACCCTACCTAGCTATTTAGCATGACGTTCATACTAAAACCTACATGGTTTCTCTGTTTTTAGGTTTTCTGCATATATATATATGGTAAGACGTAGCTGGATTAACCTGCTTAAATGCACATGGCTCACAGAGAAAACACACCTCACTATCTTCTGCCTATTTTACCATTAGAGCACTCAATTTGGAATGCCAAAATACTGTCACTGCCCAACATCTGTAACCCCGGTTACCTATACATTATTATTATTATTATTATTATTATATAATGTTACATAAAGTAATCAAGTAGTAGTGATATAGTGTCCCTGATCATTGTATATAGTATCCTTGATAACTTCCTCACTTTCTATCCATTATTTAACTGCTCTTCTCCCTCTAGCATTGGACTGAGCTGATGTTCATACCCAAAACAAATACACAAAATACAAAATTTTTTTCTAAAGTACCCTTTCCCAGAGTTTCCATGGTAGGGGCTTTCCTGGGGTTTACATGTCCTTAAACAAGTTTAATTACTGCCCCATAGCATTCGACTCTAAGGCTGTGTTTCTCTTCTTTTCTCCTTTCAGTTTGGTTGGGCGTCAGATCTTTATGTTCAACCTGACCATCATGGGTAGCAATGATATTGTTGTACCCTAGCTGGGCTTTATTTTCAACTCTTCCTTCAAGCTAATTAAAAAGAGACCATCCTTACAGCATCTCTCAGTAGAAGTTCCCCAGGGCTCAGTGGTTACCCCTGCTTTATTTATGCCACTGCTGGTAATTACTCATAAACAAAAGGTGTTAATCTTAAGCATCATTTGTATTGCTGGATATCTGAGGGACAATAAATATGTCTTTTTGTTCAGTTTTTGGTTAATAGGAACATCTTCACTGATTGGGGCCTTACTGAATAATTAACCCGAGCTTCTGTGTGCTCTTATGGTTGTTGATCTGTTAGTCTCCTGTACATCATCTAAACATATGTTGAATTTTGAGTAAAATAAATTCCCTCATTATGTATTGTAGCAGTGCTTACAAACAGCACCATTAAGTTTACTATAAATCATTGTTAGACAGTGTTAATTCTTATAAATTTGTTCATATGTCCCTGCTCATCAAAATGACTAATGGAACACTGTGTGCCTAAAAGCACATCCAAAGGAAAATGCTGAAATGAATGACTGCTTAATGACAGTGAGCACTATGACTATAGGGAACCTGTGCTGATGCGTTTGAGATATTTACATACACTTTCTACACAATACCTGAAATCGCTCAACCTGACTGCTGATGTCAAGACCCTTACCTACTATTTGTTCTGTTTATCACCGAAGCACCAATCCAGTTCACCACGTTGGAATTTTTTTTCTTCATCACAAAGCTGAATCCATTTTTTATTGCTTCTACTTTGTGTTGGACCCATTCCTTTGAAAATTAAGAAATTCAAAAATGAATTCACTGAATTGCTATGTCCGTTTATATTACCAAAGCTAATAGAAGCTAATTTATGTTTTGTAGCCAAAAACAGGGATTTTAATACTGGTCATGGATGTCAGTCTGCCATATGGAGATTGATTTACGTAAAAAAAACAAGGCTAATGATAACCAACAGCTGTTTACCTTCTGGCAACACCTGTCTCACCTCATTAGGCTGGTCTAATTAAACAAGAGCCAATCACATAGGTCAAGAATGCCTGGAATTCGGTGTGCAGCAGGTTGGATCCGGGCTTTTATTCCACAGAGTGGAACCGACTTCTGGGATTTTAAGAGTGAGTGCAGTGGGTACTGAAATACTGAGATGGCGGTAATCATGTTACTACTCTATGTGTCTGTTACCTATACCCTCTGGCTTGGGAAGTCTGAGCCTTAATTGAAGTGCTGTTGAAGTGTATCACAACATGTCATTAATGTAGAAACATGCAATTACACCTCCCACCCCAAACCACTCTGCAAAAAGCTGGACTGTGGATTGGTCTGCATGTACCAAGGCCACTACAGAGGACAAATGAACAGATAAGGGATAGCCCCGTTGTATATAGGAACATTCTGTAATGCAAGGTCAACAGGTGGGTTGTAGCAACAGAAGACACTACTCTTTTCTATTTATATCATTATGGCAGTGGAAGGGGGAATATGCTGTCATGCTGTACTGCAGCGTAGATGTTCCGCTCTGTAAACTAATATCTCATGAGGAGCAAGACCCTCAGTCCCATTGGTCTGTTTGCTGGCACAAGAGGTAATGAACGCCCTTGTTTTCACATTGTCACTACTGTGTCCCAGATCCAATGAGCAGCTGTGTGTGTGTGGTCCAGGTATACATTACATTGTGGGGACAAAATGTCCCCATAACATGATTAAAAACTGTTATTTTGACATTATGTGGACCATTTTTTCATTCCCCCAAGGTGAAATTCAACTTTATCAAAATCTGTGACTGCAATCAAAAACCTAAGTATGCCAAAAGACTTGTATTTTGTTTGGTTACTTATGGTTAAGGTTACGGCTGGGTAGGGGTTAAGATTGTCAAGGTTGGGATTAAGGTTTTGCCCACAGAAGTGAATGGATGGTCCCTATTAAGATACGAGTACAGGTCCGTGTAGGTGTATGTGTGCATGCAGACATGTTTAAATGCCATATATCAGATAGAGGACCCCCAATCTTGTTTACTGATAATTTCCCAATCCTTTATCAGTATCATTACATTGAACTGCAAGTAGCTTATTGGGACATTACGTTATTAGTTCAAGTGATGTGTAATAGGACATATGTCCATTAGGTAAAGATTCAGTTGTAAGAGGAATTGTGGTTGCTATGCATACAGAGTGACATGTTGGCTTGGGTGGTATGACAGTATTACTAGGGCTGGGTATTGGCACAGATGCCCCAGGTTGATTTGATTCCATCCAATTCGATTCAATTCCAATTCAATATTAAACCAATAGGACTGAAATAAGAAATACTATGTTGCAGCTTTATATTTTTGGAGAGAAGTTTAAGAAGCTCTAAATGGAATACAAATTTACAAATGCTGAGTCGCTGGAAACAAATTGTGAAAACCACTAAAGAAAGGCCAAAGGCATGTATACCTTTTTTTTTTATTTGAGGAGCATATAGGTATACTTCCTTAAAAACAAACTTACAAAAATATTGTAGAGGAAAAAAAATGTAGAGTAAGTTTACAAAACTTACTCTACAAAAAGAGCAAGTTGAGGGAAGCGTAAAAAAAAGACTGTTTCCTCATGGGGATCAATAAAGTATTGATTATTATTATTATTACTTGCTTAAGTTACTATTACATGGTGAAAATAAGATAACGAGGAACAATATACATTAAGCATGAAATGTATTCAGAAATAAATTATACTTACAGACTTTGTCGATTTCATTTGTTTCAGTGTTAACCGCCATGTTTGAAAAAACAGATAATTAACAATATTCTCATAACTGACAGCAGGTAACATCCAATAATATGAGTTTTCTCTTTACATTGTTTGCTTCTATTTAATTTTATTTATTTTAGGGCTGTCACTAAACTATTATTCTATAGATTAATCTATCGACTATTTTATTGATTGAAATCAAGGATATCATTTGTTATAATGAATTGAAGCGTTTTAGAAATAATAAAGGTAATTTTATTAAAATAATTTTTTAAATTAGCAGTGTTGATGTCATCGACTACGTTGACTAATCACGGCAGCCCCGATTTATTTTGCTTTTATATGACGTTATTTCGCGTCACCGTAAGCAGTGTACTGAAAATGACTAGTGCGAAAATAAAACTACTGGACTTGCATTCACATGCTCAGAGTGCTCTCACCTATAGGAGGGTTGCAGACCTCTTATGGTTGAGAGAGAAAGCAGCACCACCTATACAGGATCAATACAAGTAAAATTCAGCAAAAATATTTTCAAAGTCATGGGGAAAAGGCATACATTAACTAGTTTCATCTTGGGGTTTTGTGAATCGATATTGAATTGTCAAAACCAGGATCACGATTAATCATAAAAATCAATATTTTTCACACCCCTAGGTATTATAGTATACCACAGTATTTAGAAATTCCAAAGGTATTATTTTGAATACCATAAAAATACAGATGCTCCTCTTTCTATGAAACTGATGCAGAGATGCTGTATTTGAGGCGATGTATTGCAATGTAGTGCACAGTGTAAGTGGTAAGTGGAGCCTTAGAATAACATGCGTAAGTTAATGCCACAAAAACAAAATACGACATGAATACACTGTAAAGTGGAGCATGCACTACATGCATGAAACCTAGTGTGCGTGCAGCCACAAATCAGGCAGTGACAGTGGTGTCAATAAACAAAGGGTGATATTTTTTAATGTTCAACAAGGAGTTGTCTCCTCATTTCCATAGTGCTCAGCTTCCACATTGATGAGCCCCTTTAGGCTATCTCTGATTCCAGAGTTAACAGTAGCCTACATGTTTTAGATTTTTTTTAGTACCGTCATATATCGTATGCCAGGGTTAATTGTCTAGAAGGTATGAGTTCATAAAAATAAATACCGCCCAAGCCTAGGGACACGTAAGGTGGCATGTCTGTGTTGAATATTAATGTAATAACAGTTATATACTGTATGTAGGGCTGTGTTAGGCTTTCACACATGTGAATTGTTCATCTGGTCTCTAATACTGTATACTTTGTGTGTCTGTGAATGGGTTTGTTTGTGTACACAGGTCTCCCCTTGTGAGAAGTGCCGCTGTGAACCCAGTGGAGAGGTTTTATGTACTGTAGCAGCTTGTCCTCAGACCGAATGTGTGGACCCAGAATATGAACCCGATCAGTGCTGCCCCATTTGCAAGAGTGGTGAGTTCCTCTTTAAATACAAAATGGATTCTGGGTATATGGTGTTGAATGTAATGGGTAAGAATTTGTCAGTGGCTGCATTATCAGCACACAGTGATGCTGACTTTGAATGACATTAAGAGTCATTGACGGTGCCTCAGCATAATACTACATATCTGGATCCATCCAGGAAGAATGAAATAGTGTTAGTTGAAACAGCAATACACTGCCAGCTAAGCACTCAGGTATATTGGGAAGCAAAAGGATGTGTGGGCGCGATAGAGCCATATCTGGAGTTTCCCATTATTGGTTCGTTTTATTCATTTTATATCAAAATCTTTATTTTATTCTTCTGTTTACTATATATCTCAACTTCGAAGTAATCAGTAGTTTTAAATAAAACATTCATTTCAAGTAGTAATACACTGAAACCCAAATTATACTTTTAAAAAAGCTGTTCTGAGTTAGAGGGGTTAAAGGGTTCAACCCGTATCATTGAGTGCTTTTTAATTAGTAACACCTTTGCAATAACGTAAAATGCCAAGCATTTGTGTTTAGTATCCATTGGCTGCAAAATTAATAGCAAAATGGCAAGAACAGAACTGAGTCAGTCAGATTACAACACTTAATAAAAAGAAAGTGTCGGTGCAGAAGATATGTGCAGTTATGTTAAATATTTCTTGCCAGTGGACTTTTGTTATGAAACCAATAAATTTGCAACATTGTTACAGAATTAAGCAAGTGTCCCAAGAGTTTTTGTGAGCATTGTATCTTGCAGTTACAGGTACACGGGAAAGGGTAGTTTCAGAAGAAGACAAAAAAACTAAAAAGTAATTTGAGAGTAATTACAAGCAGAGTATAAAAGGAGTACAATATGAGAAAATTCTTCCTAATGTCCCCAAACTGATCTTAGCAGTTTGAATTGGAATGTAGGCATGTCAAATACTATAGCAAATAAGCCAAAGGAAGCACGCACCATTGCTGGTGTGTCTTTTTGCTAGGGGTGTAATGCTATACAAAATTCACAGTTCAGTACAAAGCTTGGTTTTGTGTTAATGGTTCAGTGAAATTTTGGTACATCAGGGATAGGAAATTTCTTTATAAATTATATATAATTAAAATTGCAAACACAAACAATTATGAATAGTAATCCAAAGGCAATGCATCTGTTGACATATCTGAATAACAATACCTGAGACACCTACTTGTATATTGTAAAAATATATAAAATTTAAACAATCAAAAATATAACATCATAACTAAATCTAGACTAAATACCATGTTCTCTAATACCAAGTGTGGTTGCATATCTTTAGCGACAAACACCCCTAGAGCTGGTGATGTACAGTACCAAAATTAATTTTTTGCCAACTTAAATAAACTTTTAATAATTACTTGATCACCAATTTATTCATATTAATATATTAAGTTAATTTTGTTTTTAAGGTTATCAGTTAAAACATTTATAAATGCAGCAAGATGGAGAACTGTAGATTAGTGAATCTAAGAGCCTAGACCAGGGGTGGCCAATCGTATCTGCAAAGGGCCGGTGTACAGTACAGTATATGCAGGTTTTTGGGGTAACCTTTAGGTCAGCTGTTCAAACCCAGGTGTGAGGACTCTTCAGCCAATCAGTCCTCTAATTCATGACCTAATTAGGCAGTTGTAGCGTAAACCTGCATACACACCGGCTCTTTGCGGATAAGATTGGCCACCCCTGGCCTAGACCAAATAAGGTTCAATGTTCCTAACAGAGTGGCTTTGCTGTTGTGAAATCAGAAAGCTGACAAGTTTTTATAAAGTACAAACTGTGTTCACAATGTGAGATAGACATTATCTATATAAACAGATTTAGCTTTGAAATAATTATTATAACAATTTTTAGGTAATTTCAGTATAATTGTTGACATCCCATATTTAATTAGGGGCACTTCACGTTCGTCAAAGTTGATGCTTTTTATCAACTGTATATCACAAATGAACCCAAGTAAAAGACTTCATTTAAAAAGTATGTTTCTATTTGAAATGAATTGTAAAATGTACTCAAATATTACACAAAACCGACTGCAATAAACACAAAGCAAAGCCAGTAAAGGCAACATTTTACTTCATGGGGCACAAACCAAGTCTTAGTTGCATACTGATCTCATGTTAATTCATCATTAATGAATCATGATGCACATTTTATCAAGCAATTGTTATATTTGTTATTATTATATTTGTTCATTCTGTAAACCTTTCTAAACTATTGAAGGAACAAGCCCTGAATAACAAGTTAAATAAGTTAAATACTGATCTCATATTTGTTCATCATCTATGACTCATGATGCAACAGTTACTATATTTGATACTGTATCTGTTAATTCTGTAAACTTTTGTGAACTACTGAAGGAACTACTGAAGAACTGCTGAAGGAACAAGTAATTAATAACAAGCAAAATACTGATTTCATGTTTGTTCATGATTAATGAATTGTGATCAATCTTCTTTTATCTCAAGTAGAAACTATATTTGTTCATGATTTTTACTTCAGTAGTAACTGAGTTATTACTAAGTATTTGTGCCCCATCAGGTAAAGTGTGTAAATAGTAGGCTAATGCACACAGCTGCTGCTTGCAGTCCATACATGTGTTTGGTAGCTTTTTTGAGCAACCCCCACACAGATACCAACTGCATATTACACAGGTGCTTTTAGTTTTATTTAGAGATGCAACGATCCGATATTCGGATCGGTGCATATTTGGATGTACCAATACCGATATTCGGATAAACGCATAATATAAACACCATTTTATTATGGGTTTTACGGCTTTTTTTTCTGCAGCTGTGAGAATTACTATCCCTTTGTTTTCTTGATGGATGGGCATTATTTTAACAAGATGGTCTATTAGTGAAAACAAAAGGTGTCATACACCGAAGTACATTGCAGCTGGCAGTTAGAACAAGGTTGAAAAAATGCTGGAGGTTCTAGTGTCAATTTTGGTCAGCAATTTCAGCCTTCAAAAAGTGTTTCAGCCGAAATAAAAAATTATTGATTGCCAAAATTTTGACGCATCACTACCTATAACCATGATTATTTTTTTAACCCAGCCAAAGTGCCACAGGGAAACTACACAGTTTCTGCCTTTCTCCAGTCATACACATACTTGCATGATGTCATTTCAAATGCATGTTGGATGTGTTTCTAGCTGACAGACAGTCTTGGTCTTATCAACTGCTTTTTTTAGGTGTTAGTGTAATTTACTGGGAAACCAAAATGTTTGAAAACTGCCTATTATGACTGAGTAACCAGCACTAGCCATAACCAACTCACAGCAACAATTACCATAATGTTTCTTGTGAACATCTACTTGTGAATTTAGCTTCTGCCAGTATCAATAAATATATTCATCTTCATTGTGCATACCAAACCGAAAAATGATGTATGTGTACCATTACAGCCCGACTTACTGCAGCAACTGTAAAGATGGTAGAAAAAGAAGCTGTGAGTATGTTAATCCCGTAACAGTCCTCCCCTTGATGGGCCCACTTCCTCCTCCTCCTGAATGCAGACATCTAGCTGTTTTTGTGCAGGAAACAAGATTCTAGCTCCGGGACAGGATACATTACATGGGCTTTAAAGGGGCTTCATTTCAGATTATCTGAAGGCCTGTCTTAATTTCCCCATGTCACTGTAATGCGCCTTGGTGAACCATTTAAAAAAAACTGAGATTACAGCAGGTCAGTCTGGCATACCCAGCTATCCACTGCCCAGGTTTTACGCTCCTCCTCACAGCAAGGCAGGGCTATGGTGAAAAGCAGACCGATACAAAAATGTCACAATCACAGATGTGCTGAGACATGGTCATAGACAAAGAAAGTAATGAGAAAAGGAGGGTGTGTAAAGGCTGCAGGCTGAAACCAAGGTGAAACTGTTAATCCAGGAACTGAATTTCAGAGAAGCCATGATGTGAATTACTTCTTTAAATATGCTTAATTGGATAAATCTGTATGTGTTAATAATTTGAATTCTACTAAATAAAACTGTTAGTTTTAGTGTCTATAGTAGTGAGCTGCACGTGGATGATATCCATCACCAACCCCGTCTGTCCTGCAAACATCTAAACTGTCCCTACCCCATCCCTGCATGCATGAAAACTGCCCCCACATTATTACCATCCCTGCAGGAATACCATAAAGATTATCTCCATTCCTAATGATACCAAGGGAATTATTTAATTTTCCCCCCATTGCAGTAGATTAGCTCAGATATCCGCGCCATTACCGTTTTCCCTACCGCCGTAGATTAGCGTGGACATCTACACCAATACCGTCTTCCCCATTGCTGTAGATCAGCATGGACATCCACGCTATTATTGCCGTAGATTAGCGCCGACATCCACGCCATTATTGCCGAAGATTAGCGCAGATATCCACGCCATTATTGCCGTAGATTAGCGCCGACATCCACGCCATTATTGCCGAAGATTAGCGCAGATATCCATGCCATTATTGTCATAGATTAGTGCGGACATCAGCACCATTATTGCTGTTTTCCCAGTTGCTGTAGATTAGCATGGACATCCGCGCCATTATTGCCATAAATTAGCGCCGACATCCGCGCCATTATTGCCGTAGATTAGCGCCGACATCCGCGCCACTATTGCTGTAGTTTAGCGCCAACATCTGATATTACGCGGATGTCAAAACAATCATCTGTGAATGCAGTCAAAAAACTAAAAATTCTAAAAGTCACCTGTTTTATTTGGTTACTTATGGTTAAGGTTAGGGCTGTGTAGGGGTTAAGGTCATCATGTTGGGATTAGAGTTTTCCCCATAGAAATGAATGGAGAGTCACCATAAAAGATATAATTACAAAGCTGTGTGTGTGGGTATTGCAGGGTCAGGGATTTTTGACCAGGCATTACAGTGTATCTGGTTAGGGCTATACTAGGTATCTAAAAATGAACATAATATTTAGAATCCTCTATGTTAACCTACTTAAATTGGGTAGATTGTTGTTTTTTATGAATGTATTAACCTTACACTATGTTCACTTTTAATGCCATCTACCTGACTATGAACATATTTATTATTTTATCAATAAGCAAATTATGGATAGAGATGGTTCCTGCAATTTTTATTTCTTTTGGGAGCTATTCCAGCATGCAGCTAGATCACAGGGTACTCATACTTCTCATTTACACAGTGGAGCACGAGTACTGATAAAGAATGTAAGGGCATTTTCATCACACTCCATCGACACTGTTAATTACACCACTAAAATTAGCACTGTATTAACTTTCAAAAAATTAATGGGCTTCCATAGTTCCTTTGTTCAGTGTGAACTGAACAGTGTAGAACTATAGCTGATGTAATTTAGAATATTAACATAATTTCCATCTGATTCATCAAAGTATGTGTGTACCCTGTGCTATGGTCTGTCAAAGACTCCAATTCCAATTTTGCATGACATTGGTTCCCTATAATAGCTATGTTACATGTATCAGCTTTTAAGTTTAATGCTTGTATATCAAAGCAACAATGTGACCAGGTCCAGAAAGCTGCTGTTTTTGCCACAGAGAAGCTCCCATTATCAGGACCAAGCAGCATGGCCATGACAGCATAATCTTTGCAACACTTCAAAAAATTGTCTTCTCTTTATAGAAGAGACCTGATAAAGAGCCTGGGCGATAGTCAAATTATTCAACAGGGTGGAGGAGAGACCCGATAAACAAACAAACAAACAAACAAACAAACAAACAAACAATCTTGAGGTCAGAGTATTTTCACTTGAAATTGCATACAAGATGTAACAGCCAGTAATGGTGTATTTATGCCTATAGCTATGTAAAACACACCTCCTTCCCCACAGTTAGCATAGACATGTTAATAATGGTACTATGGTGAATATCTATCTGTAAATAATGCTCAATGAAGGTGAGTTTCTGTCTTTTTTACAGTAAAATTAATAAGTTGAATAAACCCTCCCCCAGGCTCCACCGGTCAGTGATAGCAGTGCTACCTAGAGTAACTATGCCATCCACTCACCACTTATGTCAATTTTAACCTAAGGTTTTAGATGTTTGTGTGCAATTTTTTTAAAACTGTGTGTGTGTGTGGGGGGGGGGTTTGGATTTTTTATTTTTCCTCTTCAAAAAAAGAACTTTTTTTTTTTTTTTTTACCAAAGAACTAATGCATTACTGATTCACAAAGCACTCCACAAAGGATCTTTGCACATATACATACAGTACATCTTTATCATGATAAGATGCTAAACAACTTTTTGGTTTTGGTCAGAGTATTATGTATGTTAAACAACTGTGTGTCTGTTTCTCAATGAATTACCTATACTGTCATTATAGTAAATTATCCTTCATCCTGTTTCCAGAATAGGGCAGGATGTTTTAATCAAAATGTTAATTACAATGATGGAACATCTACAGTATCTTCCAAGTACACCCCGGATGGGTTGCCAGTCACATCACAAGGCATGCAATATTCATTCACTATACCAGTCCAATTTAGAGACACTAATTCACCTAACTATGTCCTCAGTCTGCAGGAGGAAACGCAAAGAAGATCAGAATAACATGCAATCTTCACAAACACACACACACACACACACACACACACACACACACACACAGAGCATGGGTAGGATTCCGACCGCCATCTCTGAAAGGTATGGTAACCACAGTACCCACTGAACCAGCCATGATTGTAATTTTTCTGAGATGGTTGAGAGATGTAGGAACTAAAGCCTCTCTACAGAGGCTCTGTCAGTGAACAAACATTAATTACATTAATTATTTCAGCCTATTGAACAAGTGCAGCTAGATTGCAACCATGTGAGTCAATTGCTCACGAATTAGTATTCTGTACATAGAAGAGGCTGTACTCTCTCCATTGGTTAATTTTGCATATCAGTATATTTTCCAGACACACTCATTTTACAATTTGATTCAAAGTACACAACTAATGCATAAGACCACATCACTTTGTTAATTTATCATCACGAGATCTTCAATAGAGAAAACTTCGTTAAATTACTTTTTTTGTCTCCGACATAATCTATCCCCAAAAAATCCCCAAATCAGCAACAGAAGTTTTAAAAAAATACTGGCATCATTACATAACAGCTGAAGTAATTCAGGATTTTAAAAGACAGACAGCTTCAGAAGTCCGACTATATTCTACACTTTATACTTTTTAACTACAACACAAGTCAACAGCATGTCTCAAATTAATTTCTGAATAATTGAAGTGTCACAAAAGTAGTTTTGAAAAGAGAAAAATTGAGAAATCCATTATGGAGATTTCTGGAATTTCCCCCTAAAAATCAATGAAGTTAATTTTTGATGCCTTAAATCATTTATGTGCAAGTGGCTACAATATGAAGTTCCCTCAGATATCAGTCCCCAACATGCTACGACTAGGAAAGGACTCTGTGTCGCAATAAATTAGAAGCCATTTTTGTGACAGGGTTTCAAAAATACTGCAGTTATGGCAGACAAGAAGTGGTATTGCTACTGCTTTATTGTGCCTATATAGATACATCATGGCCCATTTAAATACATCCAGACCCATTGTAAACAGTTCAGGCACGATTATTCTATACTGATAGACTCAAGTGCATAGACATAGTCATCTGCCTTGGTGATTTACGCAAAATAGAACATTTAAGACTAGCTTTTGCATTGCTTTTTAATTACCGCCCCTAAGTTAGTGCTTTCTAGCCTTAGGCAGTGGTAGTCTAATGATAACGGAATTATGCTTATGATCAGAAGGTTGCTGGTTTGAATACGTGACCAGCTGGGTACCACTGAGGTACTCTGAGCAAGGTACTGTCCCCAAGTGCTGCTCCCTGGATGCTGAATAATAGCTGCCACCTGCTATGTCACATATGGGTTAAATGCAGAGGATGCATTTTGTTGTGGTGTGTCAACAATGAATTAATTACTTTCACTCACATAAATTACAAAAACACCACCAAAGCACTGCATGAAAGTATGATGTTCTGGTCATACAGTCTGTCCTCATGTTTCCAGGGCCAAACTGCTTTGCAGACACAGCAGTGATCCCAGCAGGCCGGGAGGTGAAGATGGATGAGTGCACAATCTGCTACTGCACCTATGAGGAAGGAACCTGGCGCATAGAGCGTCAAGCCACCTGCAGCAAGAATGACTGTCGGCGCAGATAGAGGCGGGCCAAACAGATCACATGACACGGTACAGCCTTCATCCAGCCAACCAGAGGGACATTGCCGTGCCACATAACATTATGATTCTCCAACTACTCATGTATCCTGCAGACAGAAACTTTCTATGACTTTTGTACTTCATGTGAAAAGGATATTTATCTATTTTCATGTACAGTTCATGTATTAATTGTTAGAAAATTTGATGTAGAGTCAAAAGATATTTTTATAGGACTGTATTTTAATACACTGTGAATTAGGAGACAAAGCACTAATACATTGGATGGGAAGATAGACAGGTTACAGGAACATAAATAGTGCCAAGAAAACCATTAGACAAACTGAATACAACTCATTATCCCAGCTCTTGTGGGTATGGATGGTCTGTGAAATTATAGGAAATAATGATTGTCTGCAAATGTTTGTATTTGTTTTCTCAGTTGCTTGAAAATAGGTTTTTAATAGCATTTTTGTTTACATTATGATGCTGTATATTGTCAACATTTTGGACAAAAATTAAATAAAGCAAACTGCATATTGCGCTACAGGAGGTTCTGCGTGGCGTGGGACATGGTGCTGTCAGTTGATAATGGAAGTGAAAATGGCTAAGGCTTGCAGAATAAAAGAGCTTACAAAAGCTCAACCTTGCAATGGAGCAGTCCCAGAAAAGATGGACTACATTTTCTGGGATTCAGCATTCATTTAGGCAGTCCCATGATCTGCCAGGTGATATCTATACCAAAAAACACTAAAATAAATGCAGTGAGAGACCATTTGTGCAGCTTCATGCTGCAAACTGATCCGGTTTTTTTAGACCACATTCCTTTGAACATTTTACAGGGACAGAAAAGTACTAGTCCTTGGGAGAGAGAACGTGTACTCAACAGCTCAACAGTATCTAGCAAGAGCAAACACATACTCAACATTCTCCAACTGTAGCTAGCAAGAGCCAAAACATACTCAGTATACCCTAAAGGTGACTAGAGAGAGCTAACACATACTCAGTATACCCTAATGGTGACTAGTGAGAGCTAGCACATACTCATTATACCCTAAAGGTGACTAGAGAGAGCCAACACATACTCAATATACCCTAAAGGTGACTAGAGAGAGTTAACACATACTCAGTATACCCTAATGGTGACTAGTGAGAGCTAGCACATACTCATTATACCCTAAAGGTGACTAGTGAGAGTTAACACATACTCAGTATACCCTAATGGTGACTAGTGAGAGCTAGCACATACTCATTATACCCTAAAGGTGATAGGGGCTGTATATTTATCTTAAACATAAAACCCTGACAGGGTCATGGTGGGCAGGGTTTAGGTATAGGGTGTCACATTTATGAGCCTGTGTGGGTATTTCATGGCAATATCCCTGTAACACCCTCAATGGTATTTATGAAGTATACTATAATCTTTGTCTGCCATTATAATGGTGCCATCATTACCCTGTAAGATGGACAAATATGTACACAGCAAAAGCATATCCCTCCCCACTCCCGCCCCAATATCAGAGGGAGGTAATCTGATAAAGACCGAAAATGTCACCTCGGATTAGCTGGATGAAGAGACTGCATTTGTGTTTGGTTAAATACCCTCACGAGTGTGGAAATTGTGTCTGTGAGATCAACTGTACAGAGAGTGTGTCTGAGGCTAGCTCTGGTCATGGTTTAGTACAGAATTGATGTGGCTATGTATATATGTGTTCATTTGCACTTCTGGAATACATACATTTGTCAAAATTATTTAGGCATATATGTATATATATGTAAGATTAGAAATGGTAAAGATCTTGAACAGTGAAAATCAGCCAGAGACCAGTGCCTAAGGGGTTCTATACAATCGCTTGCTGGTCTCTCCTGGAGCCCATCTTCCCTGAACCCTGGTGGCAGGAATACAGGCAAGTCACATGACTCCCCAAGCCTAGAGCACAGGGTACTGTCAAGCCTTATTCTGATGATATGCTACACATGCTAACTACATACTTTAATACTCTGCTTAACTGCCATTATATGATTCATTTGTTATGTTCATACTTCCTTTTCACACTCTAATAGTATTTGTATCTAAGGAACAAATTTGATTTAATACAGTAAAACTGGTCAAAGTCGCCATCTTGTAACTCGTCAATGTGCCGAAGTCGACGCTCAAGCAAAAGTCCCGATTTTTCCTAATGATGTTTCCTTTAAAATTCCTTGTGTAACTCGCCGCTTGTAAGTCGTCAAATTCCCTTAGTCGTCACCTAAATCCCGGTCCCGAACAACACAAATGAATGGATTTTCCTACCTGTAAATCGACACCCCAATCGCTGCATTCCCGCCGCCTGCTTGTCACCACGGCAATGTAGAAACGAGGAATCCCCACCTATCGCACTAGTCGCTCGCTGGTCTTAAGTCTCGCGTGTATAGTGCGGTGTAGTAGAGGTATGGTGTTATATTTACTAGTCGGCAAAACGGCGAGATAGACATAAGTCGCCGAAGTGTCGATTTTATAAGTCGGCAAAACGGCGAGTTATATTTACTAGTCGACAAAACGGCGAGATAGACATAAGTCACCGAAGTGTCGATTTAGGTGTATCTCGTCAATTCTCTAAGTCGTCACTTTTAAGCTGGTCCCGCGAGTGTCGACTTAGACCGGTTTTACTGTATTTAGATTTTTGCATAATCTTTTGTAATTCTTCACTTTCCAATTGCTTGATTATTATATTTATAAAATATGTATCTATTTATGTTTTCTATAACGTCTTGTTAAATTCACTGGCAGAAATGACTGTATGTTTCCTAGAGATGGAAAACAAGCTGAAATTGCTCTATAATTTAAATAACAGAACATGAATGCCTTGTGAGGTATTAGTGAGCATGTGCAATGCTGACTGCAGTTCGCAGCTTCGACACCCCCTCAAGAGAGCGACGCCCTTCACCTCATAGGTTTTTGACTGGGAACATGGTGGTTGCCTCTCCAAACGGCTTAACTGGACTTTGATCTGTTGTCGGCTAACACCGTTGCAGTTTCTTTATATAAAAGGAATGACCGAGCCGATTTCTAGTTCCAGTACTTTATCAATAGATATAACAAACTTAGTCACAATAAACGCAAACGTCCGTTGCTCTATATACGCACATCAACTTTTACATTTCGTTAACGCAGAATATTATTAACAGGGCCACCTACTGGCAGTTTCTGTAAATCGTCCCAAATTTTAAAAAGTAAGATTTGATATATTAATTATTTGTCAACTAGTAATTACTGAATTAAACTACATTTATATATATAGCAATTTGCCCCCTTTTACATTAAATCAAATTTCCATCAATTCAACATAAAACAATATTAATCAAATAAAGATACAACAGACATGTTGACTTTAAATATTGGTGCAGATGAACTGATAACCAAACTCTGCAGATTTTGGTTACAAGTAATGATTTTATCTAGCATTAGAATGACTCTATATATAAATATAAACGAATATAAAAGGAGAATATGAAATCAACATGAAGTCTTGCTCATTAACCTAAAACAATTGTGAACCACAAAAGATAGGCGAGTGCTATCAAAATGGATACTCCATGTGCAACTCCATGATCCATAACAATGTACGAAATTATTGTGGAAACCAGTGTGGTACAGTATTAGCCAACCTTGCTATATACATTTGCAATTATTGAAACTGCAAACTTAAAATCGATATCATGAACATGAAAATTATTAATTATAAAATATACGTATAAAATAAATATACAGCCATTGCTTTCTGGGGGCTACACAAAAGGATTATTATTCCTCTGTGTATTGCAATTATGCCTTTGTGTACTGCAATGTTTTTACCATGAGAGGAAGTGAACCAATAGAAAACTACTTGTTTTCCAATTTGTTATATATGCTGTAGCTTTATAATAAGAGTTCACAGTTAAGAATGTGCAAATAATGTAGTTTATACATTAAATTCTTCCCTTATTTCCAGTTTCATTTTGTCTATAACAGCAATAATTCACCAAAAACAATGCAGTCTGCAGAGCAATGTGGCAAAGGAAACATGGTAGATTTCCTAGATGGAATCTTATCATTTTAATCTGTGGTATATAGACAGAGAAACTGTAAGTGACCGAAAACGCTGTATTATGAGCCGAAGCCAGGGCTTCCAACGCTGTGCTGTAACACTATGGCATGATTTTAAAAAAGCCCCTCATTGAAGTGACAACACTCTGAGGCCTAATTTGACCTACTTTCATATCCAAAATGACAGCTACACTGATCTTGTATTAACAGAGAGCTGACAGTCCAGCCAAAATTCAAAACAGGATCTGAGGCCCAGATCCATCAAAACAAAAGGACTCTTAAAACCTCTTTCCCTTAGTTTTATGCTAAACCAGCTTCTTGCAGGAAAAGTGCACTTCAATCAGGAAGAAGTCAGACTGAGGGGAGGAAGAAATGGTTCACTACTCCTAGATCACAGACTACACAGAGCACAATGCAGGCAAACACTATTCAAAATGCTAGTCCATCACAATGCAGACATGCAGTGCAGACAGCAATCATAACTGCATGCCCTTCGACATCAGGACGAAGTCAGAGTAAGCAGAGGACACGCAAATAGCAAGCAGGAAGGTAACAGGCAGGTAAAAGTCTTACCTACGGGACCGTCAGAACACTCTAAAATAAACCTGTTTTACATTAATCCCATGTAGGTTGATGAGCTGCTTGTTAATCTTGAATGAGAAATTTTAAAAATCATCTGAATGACACACAGAAACATAATCAATGAATACTGCATTAAGTTTTTCTTTAAAATACTGATTATTGAATAATGTGGAGCATGTGCAGAACGCCTAAGCCAGTTTGAATGATTGAGCGTGTACATGCAGGAGAAAACTGACTCACGATCGCATTATCTGGGTGTCTTAGTCTGACTTTGAGAAATTAGATTTAGTGCGATTTCAGTCGGACTAACTAACATGTGCATGTAAACGTACTGAATTTCTCAATAGAGTACCTGTGATGAACTCTGTGGTCCCATCTCCTCTGAATGACTCTACAGCTTACCTGTGAATACCTCTATGGACCTGATTTCAGTGAATGGCCCCATGTCGTCCCTCATCACTGGCTCCATTCCCCTCACACTTCAAGGGGCTTCAGTTCACAACTAGTAAATAACAGCCTAGTTTATAGTCTTCTAGCTTTGTGATAAATCCTGTTAAACTCATTATAAATATTTATAAACATTACACAGAAGTTAAACCCACAGCTAAAGTCCAGTTAATCTGATGAGTAAATCCAATTTAATTTTCAGGATCTTAATACAATACCCACATTGGACATAATCTATTTATTCAGTATGTCACTCCACAGAAAATCCTCCAGAGTACAAACTCACCAGGCTGTGATTCTGTACACAGTAGCCAAAAATCTAGCTGCAGAGAAGTTAAATATCTGATTTTAAATGACTGATATAAACTATATGAAATCTACAAATTTCCTTATAAACTAAACATATAATTGACATATTTTCAGAGAAATTGAATGTAAAGGAGTTTGCTCTAATTGACCTACTGAGGTGCTTTGGCCCCAGGAATGAACTGGCTGATGCGCTATAGACTTACATGTTATTAGTCTCACTGACGTTACATGCTATTAACGCACCACTGCTTTAGAATTATAATTTAGTGATCAGTGGTCATTGTTGACACACCACAGCACACAGTGCACAACAGCGAAATTGTGACATAGCAGGAGGCAGCTAATTCAGCATCCGGGGAGCAGCACTTGGGGTGGTACCTTGCTCAGGGTACCTCAGTGGTGCCTTGCTGGTCAGGGATTCAAACCTACAATCTTTCAATTACAAGTGCGCTTCCCTAACCATTAAGACACCACTGCCCGTTGACATGCCTTCGGTTGCAAACAAGTGATCCATTTATTTTACCAAGCGAAGTTCATCCACAGGAACCATGGCGTGGTATCATGGTGGTGGCGCCGACAATAGCGTAGCGGTCAAAAACCCTTTGCCCTTCTGGGGTCAAACACCTAACCCTAACATTCCCATTAAGCTGCCTATATACCTGTATGACCCAATTAACGACATGCGCCACCTAGTGTACACAAACAAAATTACTAACCTCCCAGCAACATTTGGCTTCAACATTGAATGTTCTCTCTTGAGTGTCCATCTGTAAAGCTTAAAATAGAACGTAGAACTGAGGTGTCCAACAAATCAGATTTCCACACTAGACTGGATTCCATCACTCATCATTTTCAGTGAGCATCTGTATTATGTGCTGACTCCTGTGTTGCATTATGGATTAGAAGATTCTGGAATTGATTACTTTTTTGCTCTCTTTATTCTCATTCAGGATTAGATAACTGACTCTGCCCAGTTACATTCTGTCTAGCCTGTCTGTGAGTGTGTAACACACTGGGGGCCTAGGCATGCTAGTCTGTGTGTGAGTAAGTAACACACTGGGGACCTAGGCATGCCAGTCTTTGTCTGAGTGCGTAACACACTGGGGGCCTAGGCATGCCAGTCTGTGTTTGAATGTGTAACACACTGGGGGCCTAGGCATGCCAGTCTGTGTGTGAGTAAGTAACACACTGGGGACCTAGGCATGCCAGTCTGTGTCTGAGTGCGTAACACACTGGGGGCCTAGGCATGCCAGTCTGTGTTTGAATGTGTAACACACTGGGGGCCTAGGCATGCCAGTCTGTCTGTAAGTGTGTAACACACTGGGGGCCTAGGCATGCCAGTCTGTCTGTGAGTGTGTAACACACTGGGGGCCTAGGCATGCTAGTCTGTGTGTGAGTAAGTAACACACTGGGAACCTAGGCATGCCAGTCTGTCTGTAAGTGTGTAACACACTGGGGGCCTAGGCATGCCAGTCTGTGTTTGAATGTGTAACACACTGGGGGCCTAGGCATGCCAGTCTGTCTGTAAGTGTGTAACACACTGGGGGCCTAGGCATGCCAGTCTGTGTTTGAATGTGTAACACACTGGGGGCCTAGGCATGGCAGTCTGTGTTTGAATGTGTAACACACTGGGGGCCTAGGCATGCCAGTCTGTCTGTAAGTGTGTAACACACTGGGAGCCTAGGCATGCCAGTCTGTCTGTGAGTGTGTAACACACTGGGGGCCTAGGCATGCTAGTCTGTGTGTGAGTAAGTAACACACTGGGAACCTAGGCATGCCAGTCTGTCTGTAAGTGTGTAACACACTGGGGGCCTAGGCATGCCAGTCTGTGTTTGAATGTGTAACACACTGGGGGCCTAGGCATGCCAGTCTGTCTGTAAGTGTGTAACACACTGGGGGCCTAGGCATGCCAGTCTGTGTTTGAATGTGTAACACACTGGGGGCCTAGGCATGGCAGTCTGTGTTTGAATGTGTAACACACTGGGGGCCTAGGCATGCCAGTCTGTGTGTGAGTAAGTAACACACTGGGGGCCTAGGCATGGCAGTCTGTGTTTGAATGTGTAACACACTGGGGGCCTAGGCATGCCAGTCTGTCTGTAAGTGTGTAACACACTGGGGGCCTAGGCATGCCAGTCTGTGTTTGAATGTGTAACACACTGGGGGCCTAGGCATGCCAGTCTGTGTGTGAGTAAGTAACACACTGGGGGCCTAGGCATGGCAGTCTGTGTTTGAATGTGTAACACACTGGGGGCCTAGGCATGCCAGTCTGTCTGTAAGTGTGTAACACACTGGGGGCCTAGGCATGCCAGTCTGTGTTTGAATGTGTAACACACTGGGGGCCTAGGCATGCCAGTCTGTGTGTGAGTAAGTAACACACTGGGGGCCTAGGCATGGCAGTCTGTGTTTGAATGTGTAACACACTGGGGGCCTAGGCATGCCAGTCTGTCTGTAAGTGTGTAGACACTGGGGACAGTTTGTGTTTATTTAACAGAGAAAATATACACAAAAGAAAGTTCAGCATGTATTTCATTCCTTAATTTTCTGCTTCACAGGTTTTTTTTTTTTTTATTACTGGGTCATGATTTTCATCTACTGATCAATTACAAGCATTGCAGGTAAACAACATCTACATCCAATACAGGCAACACACACACATTCACACAATTTGGACTGCAATTTAAAACACCAGTTTGCCTAACCACCTGTTTTTGATCTGGCAGTGCCTGGAAGAAACACAAAAAAACATGATAACGCCACACATAAAGAGCCAGGGATGGGATTTCAGGCTACTCTTTTCAATCAGTATATTGGCCATCGTAATACATATGTGTAATTTACCTTGAATTATGAAGAGTACAGTACTAATGTCTTGAAACAGGAGCACGATTACATGCATATGCTATATAATGTAACTGAGCACAATAGCTCAATTATATAAAATTTAGCCCAGTTATTTCACACTGTCGTCCCGGGTTCTAGACAGACCCTCAGAAGGAGCATATTAGCAACAGTCTTTCAGTGCCGCATGTCACATTGCCATGTTTATCCAGAGTTCAGCAGTTATTCAGCCATGCTGGTGCCAGACCTACAACTTTCACAGCCAACTGAGATTTGTTACCATTTTTGTGTTATGACATAGTTTGCGGTTATTTTGTAACAAATGAAGGTTGTGAAAGACTCAACTAAAATACTGCATAGGTTTTATATCTGTTAACTTTAAAAAGCCTTGTAATTTACTCAGTTGTCTTAGGAAGTAAACCGTATAAATTTAGCTTTTATTTGTGTTATGGTTCTATCTGATCACTAGAGGGAAACCTATTCCACTTATGGGTGATGCAAGGAGAATATTATGAGGAAGGTACCCGTTACTGAGGATGTTCCTGTTCAAGTTCAAATTAAAAGCAACCATTCAGCTTCTTATTGACTGTTAGTGACCAATCAAAGATAGAATTGTAATTCTACCTAGATTTTATGCATTATCTTATTACGAGAAAGAAATATTGCTGTTATATAATGGTAATCCGTTGGTAGAACTAAAATTTTGATTCTTGCATTTCATGCCCCTGTACACAAATGATCAGTGAAACCCTGTTCATAGATGATCAGTAAATCCCTAGACACTATTGGAAGTCAAACCTCAGATCTTAAAAAATATGCAATAAAAGAGAACTTTTCAAGACAGCAAGAAGGTCCACAGGGTGCTTTGGGGAATGTCTGCAGCCTGTTTATTCAGTCCAATACCCCCAAAGGGTTATACACCATACTTTAGATCAGCACATTCAATTAAATTCAATTCAATTTCCATAACTGCTTATATAGTGCAGGATTACTGTTTGCCTGGAGCCCCTAATGGAACTGCAGAGCACAAAACCAGGCAAATATGAGTAAACCTGCAAAACTAGCTTCCTCTAATAATACAGACAATCTGTTTACAGGCATTGTTTAGGTAGTGGGGTTTAGTTGTAACCTTCTTTTAAATTTGGTTGATGACCAAGAAACTTTTTCATTGCTAGTTGATTTTAGGTTTAGTGATACCTCCTCTTGCCAGATGTGAAGGACAGAAGTGATTAAGAAAGCAAGGTCAGCTGGAGCAACTGGAGATTAAGGGCCAAAGGCCCAACAGTGAATTCACTGCTGATCAGCCTGCTATGCATACACGTCCTACTCATATGATTGGTGTTTGATGTTAGCTGTGGGTGTGTTTTAATTCCAGAAAAATGTATAATGTGGTTGTATTAGACAGGGGTTTGTCTATTAAAACAGTTACAATGTTGGAATTTGTGCCTAGCACAGTTTTAGGCTAGGCTGCGCTCTGCCAAACATTGGGATTATGAGGACACTGAGGCAGAGAGCGGCGTAAGATGGCATGCTTTACCCACTAACACACTATTTTACAGGTTGTCTTTATCCATATGGACACTAGATGGCAGACAAGCTCTATTTTACCATTTAAACGAATATCCTTCTTCCAGTTTAGTCTAAATGATTCATACTACAGAGGTCTGTTTCTAGCTCAGTATTTAGCATAAAAAGGTGTGGAACTTTAGAGTCTGCTCCATATCAGCAACCAGCAGATCCAGTAACAGCCGCCTGTTGGGTCATTTTCAAAGTCAAAGTCAGCTTTATTGTCAATTCCTTCTCATGCACTGGACATGCAAAGGGATCGAAATTGCGTTTCTCACTGTCCCATGCGCAGACAAGACACAAGACATGACAGGACAGGACAAACAGTGAAGTGCACAAGCACAACAAAAACACATCTTAAGTACTGAGTAACAGTATATAAAGTGTATAAAGTATATAAAGTGCAGGCAGTTTAAGGCAAATACTTTTGGTACTGAGATAGAAATATATAAAGTGTTTCCAGTTTTGTAAAAAGTGTTTCTGTGCAGAGAAATTCAATAATAGTAATGCTAGTAATAGTAATAGCAGCTGTAATAGTAATAATAATAATACAATAATAATAATATTATAATAATAATAATAATAATAGTAGTAGCAGATTATGCAATTTGTATATTTCAGAGGTAGTTCAGAGGTAGTTCAGAGGTAGTCGCTGGTGCTGAGTGTGGGGGGGGGAGAGTTTAGTAGTCTAAGTTTGAGGGCAGAGTTATGCCATCTTGCAACCAAGTGGAGTCTCATGGAATTAATTGTAAGAACAAGACAGTAGCACTTAAGCCACAGGTCAGATTTTCTTTCAGTGGAGATTTCAAGCAGATAATATTCACAACACATGCTAAGTAATTTGCTAATTAAAATTCCAATGCTTTTTGATTAAGGCAAACCTAGGGAAGAGGCTACTTAGGTTGCATTTCATTTGGATAATATTCCTAAACGTAGCCAGATTGTATGATGCTGTGAGATTAACCACCAGAGAGGTTCCTGATGGTTTGTTCTCATTAGTTTGAAGTGGGAAAATGAAATGAAGTACTGGCTTTAACTCCTGGATGATGCAGAGGCCTGTCCCAGTGAGCCATATAGCAGCAGTGGAAGTAACAATAATGAGAACAAAACCAAGAAGAAGAAGAAGAATAACGGAAGGCACGGTCACTCTTTGGATACCATGGATTCTTTCTGCAGTATCATAAACATGCATTTATTTAAATATCTGTCTCTAAATAGCTTTTGCACCTATGAAGTTGGTTTGCATATATATGTAACCCTGAGCCTTTCTGTAGATATGTAGTGTATAACCGTGACTCTAACTCAGCTTGTGACTGTTATGGGCCCTTCTGTAGATATGTAGTGTAAAACCGTGACTCTAATTCAGCTCTTTACCTGTTGACGGTATTTTTTTGAATGTGTATCTTTCTTTTGAATCTTTCCTTCTGTGGCACTCAGGTTCAGTTCCATGTTTATCAGTAGCAGCTGTGTTCTCCTGCTACCCAGGGCCCCCATCCACCTTCGGCCTGTTGGAGATTTACAGCCAACCACCCTCCGCCCCTGGGAAGTGTATCTGGCAGCTCCTCAAGAATTACGGCCCCAACAGGAAGCAGAACGGAGACAAAACCGTTAGTTTGTCCTCAGAGATGGCAGTCTCCAGGGGAGAGACACAGGCACACACACACACACACACACACTGTATCCTATAATACTGGTCACTGATGATGAGTTCATAAGTTTATATTGGAAAGTTGCTCAAACACCTGAATTCAAATGGTTCATTCTCATTGGTGCAGCATCTGATAAGCAGATTATCCATGTGGAAATATGAAACTGAACAACAGTGTAGTTTCAAGTAAGAGTAAATAAATATTACTTGTCACCAAATACAGAAGAGCAAAACTTCAATTTTTCTCAGATGTGACTGTATTCCAGATGTTGGCATCCAGAGCAGGTCCATTTTGCTCGTGCTAATCGTAGTTTTCTTTGCACAGATCAGTTTTACTGAAGCAAGCTGGCCTGACAGAAAAAAGTGTTTCCTCTGTTGTTAATCTAAGCCTCCAATTACCCCTCCCTACAAAGGGCGGCCTACATCCTGGACCTGGGGAGGTCATGCAGCTCCAATATTGCAGATTAGCTATTGGTTATGTGGGGTTCCACTTCCAAAGTTAGGTTCTTTCTGATCATTTCTTAAGGTTTTGTCTCTGATTGTGTGGGCTTCGCTTCGACGGGTCATGTCTATTGACGAGGCCCTAAACTGTTTTCTCCCACCTGTTGTTCTGTTTATGTGGCAGATGACAGAGACCCGCGCTGTGTTTGAATGGCTGTTTCATGACGGAGACCGGCGCTGTGTTTGAATGGCTGTTTCATGATGGAGACCCGCGCTGTGTTAGAATGGCTGTTTCATGCAGCTGGTCGGCATAAAAAATGACAGCAATGTCATCCTAGAATGCCCCAGATGCTGCTGGGATTGCAGTCAGGGGGCCCCGCCAGTCTAAGGAAAGGCTATGACGGTGCTACCATACTGAAGCGTATGGTAGGGAGAAAAACTCCCCCTTCAGTTGCACTGCCCCCCAGTCTGAGATCTTGACTATGGTCACCACCTTCTGGCCTATCAAGAGGATTTAGGACCTGATACTTCCTAGCTAAGTGTCTAGAAAAGCTACTGAAATAAACGGTCTGGGTGAACCTTTTGTGCGTAGAGCCAAGTAATGAGTGCTTCTCAGTCTTTTACTGCTGTTTGGGCTGGTATATAGACGATATATCAGCATGGCTTTCCTTATTTAGATTAGTGTCCCTGAATTTCACAAATTTGTGGGGCACTCCTAAAAAGTCACATGGTGTGTATGTGGGGGTGGAGACATTAACCACAGGTAGTAACACTTATTCCCAGCACATCTGATAAGAGCTTGATTGATTCTCTTTCTAAGTAACTTGAGTGCTTCGCAAATACAAAACATCTTATTGGTGTGTTTGTGTTCTGTGACTCTCGGGACACCGAGCGGATGTGCCTACAGCCACGTCACTGTAACAGTCTCCAAATGGAGCCATTTTCTACATGTATCTGTGGTGAAGTGAATAAAAGGCAGGTTATAAGTGCAACTTCCTGTGTTAGCAGGAAATAGGATTTGCTGGTTTCCTGCCTGGCCTCTGTTGCCCTCACCCCAAGCTCATCTGACACTTTACCCATGATGCACTGGGTCTCGGTTGCTGGCCTGTTCAAAGCAGTAAGGCTCCTGTCTGATTTAAGAGCTCTGTGTGGCTGTACCACATGACATACCAAGATGTCCAGCAATGGATTTTAATGTATTGTAATATAGCAATGTCTAACCTCTGTGTGTCACTATTGCTAATGAAGAATACCAAGCTAAATTGTAGGTATTCTTCTGCCTTGAAAGGAGGAGAATTTTGGAAATTTTAATTGATATTCAAGGAACAGGTCTCTCTGGGACCAGAACTGTTTTGTTGCACACACTACCCAAGATTCCAGCACTTTAACTATCAAAACATCAAAATCAGAGAGGTCTGTCATGTTTTTATATGTAGGTGTTATATACAAAGATAGAACAGAATCTGTGAACCACACCAAATAGAAACCCTACAGCTACCTGTACCGGAGAGTGGAACTTGGTGGATTCACAGGATAGAGAATAAGATCCAGCTTCAATGTTCTGAGAAGTACAGGGCCAGTTTCCTGAAAGCGCCCACAAGGTGGCTGCTGGAGGACACATCTGTCTGTTTTCTCTCTGCATTATACTGAGCAGTTGCTATCTGTCAGATCAATCAGTTTGCAGTAGTAAATCTGGGGGAGATTTTCAGAGCTAACTGAATCTTTCAGTCACCAGTCCTGTTCTCCCAATGGTCTAATCAAAGTATTGTCACGTCAAAGAGTCCATCACCTGTCTTACAGCTGCTTATCCTGGACAAGGTTGTATGAGTTCCTGGTGCTTTTCATAAACATTACTAAAGGTAGGGTTCATCTGAAATTCCAGTAGTGACACCGAATAGCCTGTATGTTTTGATTGAAAGATAACATGGGACACAGTGAGGACACGCAAACTCCACACACAACACTGGTGCGTTTCAATCCAACACTGCTGGAGGTGTGAGACCACCTGGTACGCCACCATGCCAGCTTCCAATCATCCCACAATGCATGAAATCCAGAATGCATCTTTAATACTCTTCCACACCAGTGATGTTTGTGCATGACAATATGATTTTATTGTGTTTTGCACAAAATGATGCCATCAGTCAATCGCTGCTTATCCAGGGCCAACAACCTAAGCAGGGATGCCTAAACCTCCCTCTCCCCAGCTTCTCTGTGGGGAATACCAGGATGTTAATAGGCCAGGCTAGAGAAATAATCTCTCCAGCATGTCCTGGGTCTGCCCTGGGGTCTCTTCCCAGTCGGACATGTCCAAATCACCCAGGGAGGTATCCAGGAGGCATCCTACATAGAGGCCCAAACCACCTCAAATGGTTCCTTTTTTTGCAGAACAAGCCAACTTCACACGGTGGGATTCAAGCCTTCACTGCTGGTGGTGGTGTGAGACAACAGTGCCACCTACTAAGCCACCATGCCACCTCCAGTGAAGTTACCAAGCATAAAACTCAAACTTCATCTTAGATACTCTTTCTGGGAGGGTCATCCAAGGCAAATCAGTCCCCAGTGAGCGGCCAGACTAAGTGCGAATCACATGATCAGGCCTCACCCTGGTCTGAAAGGGGAGCTGGAAGGTGACTGCCTGGTGGCCAGGCCTCCGTCCATGCAGCCCAGCCGGGCGTAGCCCAAAGGAATAACATGGGCCCACCCTCCTGTGGGGGCCACCACCTGCAGGGGAGCCATGGGGACTGCGTGCGGTGTGGACCGGGTGGCAGTCAAAGGCAAGGGCTCCGGCAGACTCATCATCGGCTTCCTAATCTGGTTCTAGGAAAATAAAGATGCAAGTTTCAAAATCTTGCTAATTAAAAGATGACTGTGTGAACATCATTATTAAATAAGTATTGAATACAAAATTTGTTCTTTTTTGGTTTGTGTAATTTTTAGATATACTTTGAACAGTAGAGTACAAGTTGTTGTACATATGGTGTGTGTATTTTTAATGAGAATTAAATGCTGGGTAAAGCTAGTTGTGAGTGTGTGAAACCATATATTAACAGGTGAAATTCATGTACATTTTTCTTTTATTTTTTGTTGTCCTTGCATGTTCATTCATAGAAGCTGAATAAGTGATATTATAAGCTTAATGCAGACGTGAACTGAAAACTATTCACCAGTAAGCATGATGATAGTGGTGATAGTGGACTTAGAACTCAGTGATAAACAGAAACCCAAAGGCTGATGAATAGCCGAAGTTACTGCCGTAAAGGGCGTGAGTTGTTGGTGTGCCTGCAGTCAGTTCTACATTAAAGAACCTCATGAAAAGAGAAAAGCCCTGAGCGGGAGTCTGCGAGGTGCTTCACACTCACAGGACCTCGACTAATAACAATCCGCACCGAATTCAGCTTCAACACCTGCTTTTGTGAAATACTTCTTGTCCCGGGGTGGGGCAGGACACGGAGTAGATTAGAAATGTCAGTTGTCTGTAAGCAGCCCGGCACTCCCGCATGCCGTGACAGTGTCGCTCCACCAAGGCTGCCCTTTGTCAGAGCTCAGACGTGGCACGCCTCCGCCGGTTTTACCATGGTATCCTTGCCCCGTGCCCCAGCTACCCACAAACACGTCTACCTTCGGCTCCCATTGTAGCTCTGGTCACAGTCCTTGGTTTAATTTCATTTAAATACCCCGCCAGAAAATGATGGCGAGAGAGTCCCCAGCTTTAAAATAACGGGGTGCATGTTGATGAAAATTGCAAAGGCAGTGGCCTGTGGCGCCTGCCGCTGTTAGTGGATATTAAGGTTGATTTGGAGCGCGGGGGCTGAAAGCTGAGCCGCCGCACGCGCGCAATCTGCCGTGAGAGCGCCATCCGCTGCATCAAAATGCAAAACAGCATGTACAACAGCTCAGGAGCCAAGTGTGCGGCACGCCAACGCCGGATCCCGGTCGGCTAGCCGAGCGCCGTATTACCATCAGCGCAGCGCAGCTACAGAGATCATGGAAAACAGCAGAGGTTACTGCAGACGTCAGATGACGCGTGTTCGGATGCGGTCACGGTGACTATCGAACGTGAAATATCACAAAGGCATTCGGCAATTAAAAAATGCTGAACGGTTAATGATAACAGTGGGGAAGTACGATAATCCAATAAAGGTCAAAAGCAAGTGCAATAAACAAGGAAAGGTAAACATGGTATTGCATGGAAGTTCTTCTAAAGACGTACCTGTTTCAAAATGAAAGAGCAGCGAATGGCTTCTCCACGAGGACGAAATCAGTCATGAAATGAGCAGGCCAGGATGTTGGAGGCCAGGGGACAAAGCCTGCCATGTGTCACCTACGCAGCGGGTCACTCTGCTGCTTCGCACAGTCTGCTCTGTAACTTTCTCACAGGGTCTTTTTTTTGTATCTGTTTGAGTTCCACTTGCAGGAAACAGTCTTGCAATTCTGATAATATTAAGACTAACTGATTACATAGCTGATATGCAGCAGATCATATATCTTGAATTCTACAAACTTTGAACTCTCACCCCTTAACCACATGTTTTAATACATGACTTAAACCACAGTTGTGTTGGGATAGGGGTTTTCTCTGTGATCTGACGGATTGATGAGAACCTTTCAGGAGGGATGTCAGGCCAGGAAGGAGGAAGCTATTTTAATGATTAAGCTTCTGTTCTACCTGTTGATTTTGAGGAGCTGAGTGAGCTCCAGCAGGGCAAAAAAGAATCCAGCTAAATGTTGGAGATTGATGATCGATCGATAACTGAGAGATGCCTGGTGTACTACACACTGTCCCGAGAGCTAGCTGACTTACTGCACACTGTCCCGAGAGCTAGCTGACTTACTGCACACTGTCCCGAGAGCTAGCTGACTCACTACACACTGTGCCGAGAGCTAGCTGACTTACTGCACACTGTCCCGAGAGCTAGCTGACTTACTACACACTGTCCCGAGAGCTAGCTGACTCACTGCACACTGTCCCGAGAGCTAGCTGACTCACTGCACACTGTCCCGAGAGCTAGCTGACTCACTACACACTGTCCTGAGAGCTAGCTGACTTACTGCACACTGTCCCGAGAGATAGCTGACTTACTACACACTGTCCCGAGAGCTAGCTGACTTACTGCACACTGTCCCGAGAGCTAGCTAACTCACTACACACTGTCCTGAGAGCTAGCTGACTTACTGCACACTGTCCCGAGAGCTAGCTGACTCACTACACACTGTCCTGAGAGATAGCTGACTTACTGCACACTGTCCCGAGAGCTAGCTGACTCACTACACACTGTCCTAAGAACTCCCTAGCATACTACACACTGTACTAAGAGCTCCCTAGCATACTACACATTGTACTAAGAGCTCCCTAGCATACTACACACTGTACCAAGAGCTCCTTAGTATACTACACACTGTACTAAGAGCTCTCTAGCATACTACACACTGTACCAAGAGCTCCCTAGCATACTACACACTGTACCAAGAGCTCCCTAGCATACTACACACTGTACCAAGAGCTCCTTAGCATACTACACACTGTACCAAGAGCTCCCTAGCATACTACACACTGTACCAAGAGCTCCTTAGCATACTACACACTGTACTAAGAGCTCCCTAGCATACTACACACTGTACTAAGAGCTCCCTAGCATACTACACACTGTACCAAGAGCTCCTTAGCATACTACACACTGTACCAAGAGCTCCTTAGTATACTACACACTGTACTAAGAGCTCTCTAGTATACTACACACTGTACTAAGAGCTCCCTAGCATACTACACACTGTACCAAGAGCTCCTTAGCATACTACACACTGAAACCAAGAGCTTCCTAGCATACTACACACTGTACCAAGAGCTACTTAGCATACTACACACTGTACCAAGAGCTCCCTAGCATACTACACGCTGTTCTAAGAGCTCCCTAGCATACTACATACTGTGCTAAGACCTCCCTAATTTGATACATAATTTACTAAGAGCTGTCCAACTGCTATTTGGTTTTCAACAACTCCTTTCCTCTTTTATCTTGCACCCATTGCCCATGACCTATGACCCATCCTCACTGGAACTGCCTCACTATCTATCAGTTCTGCCCAGTCTATGACCGTCCAGCTGATTCTTATTTATTTCTGCCTCCATGAAGAGGCTAAATGTCAAGCACGCCTGACTTCTTCTAGTGACACCTCCATTCCAGCAGATAATTACCATAAGGAAATTGATGCTTTGGTGTGCAAAGGGAAATTTAATTTACTCTGACATCCCAGAGTACAATGCCCTCCCAAAGAAACTGGGATTTCAAGTCACCAATATTAAATTTGACTATTTAAAGTGATTACCAGTGTTGAACGTCTTAGCGTACTTTAAATGTTTAATCTCATTACAGCATACATGTTGTTTAAGGTGCGGGGGAAGGGGGGGTAGTGTCTGAAAGCTGCTTAAAGATGCATGAAATGGGTCAGCCTGCACCTTTTGTTCCCTGGGTCATAGAGTTTGTTGGGTGTTGATACGAGACAATCTGGCTGATGCTTTTTAATAGCATTGTAGTCTTGCTGCTTACGTACCAATGGGTATCATTCTGTCAAATCTATACTTCATTCTCAAATTGAAAGAAAAGATGTAAGATGTGGATTTCTGTGTAAATATTCTGAGCAACTTATTTGGTCATTTAGAACCAGGGCAGCTACATCTATCACATTTGTCTCTAGAATCTATGATGCATTGGTCTCTATGGTAACTATAGGATAATACCAAGAAATTAAGCCAAATTGGAACGTTTGTTATAGGTATCTTGTAGAATCACTTTACTTGCCTAGTTTTGCCAACCGGTCAATTGCAAGACCGTTGACCGTGATTCAATTTCCAGTCCCCCCCGATCAGTGTAATATACCAAGCCCCCCCCCCCCCCCCTCAGGCGGCAAAATATGCCATTTGTTAGCTCACCAGCGTATTTTCTTTGCAAAAGTAGCTCTCACGGTGAAAAAGGTCAGAACCATTGCTTTATAGTTTAGCTGCATAATTAGCAGTCAGGCTTAATCGCCGCCTTACATAGTTGTTGGGCACTAGTAGCCCAAATAGCAGGACAATACATGTAATTAAATTTTTCTCTCTTATTGGGCACCACTGGCAAATAACCGTCACTAGGTTGGGCCCAGCTTTAGCTGAGAATCTATTAAGGAAGACTGTTGGTCAGTCTGGTAGAAATTCCATTTTGCATTTGATTTCGAGATGTTTAGATGTAATGTTGTGAAAAAGCGCTATACAAATAAAATTGAATTGAATTGAAATGAATTGAATTGAATTGAACATTGAAACTGGTGCTTTCGTTAAATAAACAATGACCAAACAGAAGAAGGCCGACTAAAACAAAATCAGCTGTTTGTGAGAGGGACACTCAGCCTTTAAATAGCAGTTATTTTGTACTTCACCATGCAGAATATTGCTTTGGACAACCATTTTATCATCTCGGCAAGGCTGGAGTAAATATTTAGTGTTTAATCAAAAGGAAAGAGTTTTAATGGCAGCATTAGCATACGAATCAGTGGCAGAGCAGCTCTCTTTGGCTTGGAGGAAGCACGGCAGTATCTAACTGGTGTTTTGTGTGCTGGGGATGAATCAAAGGTAATTATGAAGCAACAACAAAGCAATTTCAAGTATCTGAACTGAAATCAGCCTTTTCTGATTAAAAAACCAATAACAACTACTTCATAGTTTCAAATCATTATCCTTGAAGCTTAGATTTTCTACAACTGTATCTGGGTCATCTATGTAATATTTATGATATTATGCAGGGATATTATTTATCTGCAAAGGAGACACATGATGGTCACCTCACACCTCCTAGATTGGTTGTTCACATCCCACCCCTGGAGAAATAGTTTGAGTTAGACTGCAGGTCCCCACAACCCTGTTCTGGGTTATAAGATGGATGGAAGGAGGGCACCATTTAAATATATAATTTCATGTAATTAAGATTGATTTAGAATTTATGTTTAAAATTTGTATTTTATGCACTTGATAATGTAAAAATACAGGTATCATAAGCCCTTTCACTAACATTGGCTTTATGTTTGACAATCGAGGATTGTATGATGGCTGGAATTACTGCTATCTAATGCTATCTGCTACAAAGAGCTTTGCTATAAGCCACCACCAGCCCTGTCCCCCACTGTCTGGGTGTTGTGTGACACTACGTAAATTAAGGGTCTCATCTTTCTTATTCTTTTTATGTTGTGCATCAGTGTTTCATTCATTTCAGTGCACAAGGCTGCAGGCATTTCAACAACATGTTAAGGCTGTGTTTGACATCCCAGAATGCCCTACAGCAGAGCTGTATGTGTGGAAATTCCTCTGCTGGTCACCATGTCGTAAGTGTGCAAGCACCCAGGCCTACATCTGTGTCTAAGCCCTCATATGACTAGTGACAGGACAGAGTAACCTGACTCTTATCTTGTTGTTGACTAAAAGTGACATTTATAAGTTGTCGAAATTTTGGGGAAAAAAAAATGCAAATTGATATTATGGTACACATACACTTACTTTATTCTCTTATAATACACGTCATACTATAATCCTTAGTAGCACTTTTAGAAATTACAACTTTCCAGGTATTAAAAGGATAACAGGCAAAAATGATAGGAAAAGCATTTAAAACTACATGAATATATGATCATACTTCTGAAATCCTCCTAAACCTTGTAAGTTACTCGTTCTGATCCTGACATGGAAAATGACATGAAGCAAGGCTGTGTCCTACTGTCCCTCTTGGGGAGAAGGTGTGGCAGGTATTTACTGCTGTGTCACTGGGATACGCTGGTATCTGAAACACAAGGAAAGGCTGTGAAACCTGCTAAAAGTGATTGGAGAGGCCTCACTCTGCTGACTCACTCCCGTTCCCCTGAATTCCCCGGGAGCAGGGCCAGTAGAACCCAGGCTCTCCGCACCGTCCGCTGGCCGTGAGCGTCTGGGCCCCTGCAGAGCAGAAGGCTGGGCTTGCTGATAAGAGCTGACTCTCACCTCTGATGAGTCAGCAGCCCAGACCATCCCCACAGAGGCCCGAAAAGAAGGAACACTGGGAAAAGGCTGTGAGATTTTCACTTCTCTTTTTACCTGCAATGACGGGCAACATTCATTCTAGCGGAAACTTCATTTAGTGAAATAATGATAGAACATGGGAAAGAAATGAAGCTATTCATTTGGAGAATGATGATGAAGAACTCATTATTTATTGACTATTTCTATAAATATTAATTCACAAATGATGTATTTGGATGAATTTGTGGGAAAAAAATTGTATCAGCGCATCCATTTTGCTATATATTTCTGATAGAGCACTATCTGAGCAACAACTTTGCAGCACTCGTTCAGCAAGACTTGCACAAACACTGAAAGATAAATGAAGAAATATTGTATCCACTCATCTATATTGAGTTTTGCCATGTAAAAGTGGAGTGAGATGATGGATTGATCCGAATCGATACCACAATTGTACAGGCATATTGATGGATGGATGGATGGATGGATTCTTCCCAAATTGGAAAGCACAGTGAGTTATATGGAATGATGGAGAAGAGCTTGCAGGATGCATTTTAATATTACGTTCTGTCATTCACACATGGTTTCACCCAACGTAACACTGGTTACCTTAGTGTTTCTTGTGGAGTTTTTTTTCTATTCTTTTAATCCTAGTTAGATTTGTTTGAATGGCGCAGTACTTTGGTCAACCCCTGTTTTTTGGAATGTACTCTATAAATAAATTTTAATTTGATTGCATGTTATCCCTACTGACTGAGTTTCTCACACCACTGTTTCAAATGACTGCACACACAATGGGGAATTCAGAATCAGACTGTTATTTGCTGCTTAACTTTGGAATTTCACTTGCTCTCAGAAAGCAGCTCCACCTGCCTTGGAAACCACATGCAGTCAATTTCAGTTTTTGAGTTGCTGCTTGAAGACACCCACCCTTACCACACAAGCAAAACCTGGCTATGAAGGGGGAAGGGTGCGGCTATCCTTGGGGAGGCCAATGCCAGGTGATGAGGCTTTCATTTACCTTCAGTCATTTTGCTGATGACGTAAAAGTAGACCACACAGAGCAGACCACATGATCTTTCCTTAAAAGGGTGTAGATTTGGGTATGGATGGTTGGGACATTAACTTACCAATATTGTAGGAAGATGCTGTGTGGGGGCTTGGGGCTGATTAGGTCCCTACCCTATGTTGAAATCAAATCTACGTCCTCGTTCCCTCGCAGACCTGACTCCCGTACGTTTCCTAGCCATTGTCGCATTCATTCCTAAAGCCAAAACATTCATTTTCATTCCTATCCTTCATTTGTTAAACTCACAGACACCCAAACCCTAATCACACAGATCTCAACATCAGTTCTCCAAAGAGGAACGTCTGAGTCTACAGAAACATAAGTCAGTGTCATCATTTCTATATGACTATCCCGATTTCAGCTGGCGTCAACCAAACTGCAGCCTCTTCTACTCAATTGTAACTGCAAGCTAGGGTTTAGCTCACAGAGTGTTTGCTACAAGAAAGGACAAAAAACTCTTAATAGGACAGACTTTGAACACAAAGCACTTTGAATGCACTTATCAGATGCAATCTCAGTATTTAAATCTGAACTGAAAATGTTCCTTTAAATCTGGACTGGAAATGTTCACTTACAGCAGCCAGTTTCTTTATCTTTGCCCCAGGCCACGTATAGTGCATCTCCCTAAATTCACATTCATTAACCAGCAGTTACCATAATAACACATTTTGCAGACATTAAAATTTCTGCATTGCAATTTTCCAATAACTGCTGTTTACTAAATCCCTGTTAAGCATTTATTAATCTAAAACCTTTATTAATCTAAAACACCAACCTGGGACCTGCAATTAGTCATTAACCCAGTTACTTAGCTGCTGCTTTACCTGCTGTAGCAAGTGATATGGATGTTGATTATTTAATTAACCTAAAGCAGTGTGAATTACAGATGCCCTTTGGCCTTGTTTGGGACAGAGAACCCATTCAAAAATCTTGGTAATTCACATTCAACAAATGTGGAACATCAGAAGGACACTCGATGGAATATAATCAGCCAAACAATTATTCACAACCCAAAACTGCTATAAATCTCATTGGCTCATTGCCGATTTACAACTCTTCTATGATGTACTGTATGCATCACAAAATATAAGTAGAAAATATGGCTACTTGCTGATGATGTGAGTCATGAGTATTTCTCTTACGACTTATAAGCTGAAGCTAAGATGTTTAGTGTCTTGAACCAACACAAAGCTGAGGCAACAATTGACAAAATGCAGCAGTAACAGAACAGCACAGACTGATGTAGCGGGGACTGGAGAGGACAGGATGGTGTAGAGGGGACAGGAGAGGACAGGCTGGTGTAGAGGGGACAGGAGAGGACAGGCTGGTGTAGCTTAGACCTGAGAGGACAGGTTGGTGTAGCTTAGACTGATGAGGACAGGATGGTGTAGCTTAGACTGATGAGGACAGGGTGGTGTAGCTGGGACTGGAGAGGACAGGATGGTGAAGTAAGGATAGCAGAGGACAGTCCAGTGCAGCAGTGAGAGGAGAGGATAGTCTGATACAGAAGTGAGAGGAGAGGACAGCCCAGCACAGTCCTGACACAGAGAACCACCCAGCTAAAACTCCCCTTTTCCAGGCCGAGTTGCAGCTAAAACAGGCCACCAACCTCCCTTAAGGCTCTGGCCCTTATGAAAAAGTAACACACAGAAAAATACATTATCTACCATGTGCTTGTTATATTACTAAAAGCACTGCATCTTCACCCTTATATCTTGATACCTACTATGCACTGATGTGATGCACTCTTAACTGTAGAACATCAAATGATCTATTTAACAGCTATGATGTGCATTTACATTGACACCTGTGCATTTAAAGAATGAAACTTTACTACCTTACTATTGACCTCATTTCCAGGACTGTGTTCCTACCTCTGTTGTTAGGATGGAGATACTTAACTATAATGCTGATTCTAGAATTGGTTCCAGCTGTAAGAGTAAGAACTACCACGATCAGTACACAATGGGTGTTTATCAATATGCGTATTTGACCATACTTGTGTTCTCGTTTTACGTCACCTTCCATTGCCGAAGTACAGTTCCAATACTCAAGAACAGAAGTTCAAAGGAAGGTAAATATCAAGGATGTCGTTCTTGCCCGGGCCCAAACATCACAGATGCATCGGTGGCATCCTCATCAATGAGAACAATCGCATCATTCATTGCACCCCAAGTTCATTCTTGAGTTAGCAAGAATGCTCTTGCCAACACCACAAGTACAATTTTTGCGTTCTTGGTATTAATAAATACCCAATAACTATCTTTACAGGAGAACCTGCGGCAGTTCACATGCTGCTAATACCTGATTAAAACCTCATGCTTTTTAAGGACAGACTACACTGACTTTCCCCTTCTGAGGGTACAGGGTGTATCAGTCTTACTGCATCACATAATGCATCTATTATCCTTTAGCTACCTGTCTGAGTATTATGAGTATTGTGTATTGAGTATTGTCGCTAATTATAAACTAACTGTAGGAATATTAAATGGGTTACATTTACCAGCTGAAAGACTATTAGATTGTTTTAAAGGACTTAGTTATATAAACATTAATTTGTTCTGCATTGCCTAGTAAGGATATCTAGTTGAAATGGGCATTTCTATAAATGTCATAATCACCATTCTGTACTGCGACAAAGCAGAGGTCTACTGATGCCAGGCCCTCCTATTCACACGAGTGTCAGTCAGCTACCATGTTGCTGGAGAGCTCAGTAACATAACAGACCTTGAAAAACTCTGTCTGAAGCTTCTCCCTTGATGAAACCATGCTTGCTGTCAGAAGAGCTCAAAAGACTTCAACTGAAGGACTGAACTGTAGGAACCAGCCTGTTTGTCTTAACAGACTGCCCCAGCTAGAGTAATATTATCTAGTTATCAATTTAACTAGCTATACTATGCTACTACTTAGTTACACTGCAATTGTAGTTTTTTGTGCCAGTTAGGACAGGGGTGGGAACCTGATTCATGGAGAGCCAGTGTGGGTGCAGGTTTTTGGGATGACCTCTCAGTCAGCGAATTCATATTATATTCATATATACTAAACAAACAAACAAACAAGAGTACAAGTCCATTCATATTACATCTAGACTGATTGGGGCTAAACTGGAGATAAAAAAGATTAAAACCCAAACTGGGACAAATATTCTAAAACAGGCTTGGTGCTGGCCAGGACTAAACCATTTCCCCAAAGCCAGCCATCCCTATCAGACCACAGCTGTCACTTTCAGAAAGGCCCCCCTTCCTCTGGCACTCACCTGTGCGCCACATTTCAGCCCTTTTACTTCCACTTCTAATTATGGTCATCAGATTGTGATATGAACACATCCCGCACTGCAAATCGCCTCTGTTAAATAGATTTGTTCATTGTTTTGCAGCAGCGTTGTGCGAGGGTGTGTAAACCTGCCTCAACATAGCGACTCCACATAGCAAGGGCTGCAGAAAAGGTCACTATGACTTGTCTGGGTCGCTTGGGAAGCCAGTCATAATAGCCCAAGGTGGGGAGCGGGCAGGGAGTCTGGTTGGCGTGTCTGAATTTGACTAAGCATTTTTCATCTTTCCTAAGCCTCTATGCACACATCAGCATCTCAGCACACAATGAGTCCTCCATCAAGGACAGCTGCCACACCATGGTAAAGCAATGCTATCACAAATCATTTCCCAGATCATTTTCTAGCTCAAGTATGTTCCATTCATAGATGCACTAACATACCTCAGTAACATGCAGCCTGATATTCCCTGAGCGATTATCAATATGCAGCAAGTACTTCATGAGATCACAAGCATTGGTCATTACATCTTGTCATCCATTAACCATTAAGCTACACCAGGCTAAATTAGAAGACACGGGATCTAAATGAAGACCAACAACCTTCTGCTGGTAGGGTTATTCCTGCAGAATGTGTTCCTGTAAAGCAGTTTAAATGTGCAAAATAAGAAAACTATATACTGTCTGTCTAGTGCAATGTACTCTTTTGCACTATTTGGACTGTCTTTGCATTTTGTCTGACTGGCACTATATTTTGGTCTGTGCCCTGCATTCTCTTTGCTGTATGCACCAGAATTTTCCCTGGGGATTAATTAAATTCATCTTAATATTACCCTCAGTCCTAATCGTTGTATTATATGTACATATTAACGTTATCCTATTACCTTTACCAGGATAAGCAGTACTGGATATTAAAGTCAATTAAAACAATTAATTCAAAATATTTTTAAAAAAGGTTTAATGGAAATTTATTTTACAAAGATTAAATACTTAAAAAATTTTCATTTGGTAATGATTAACAAATTTTCTATTTGTGCTCATATAAATTGGATTTTAATATTTAATCAGAATGCAAGGTGATGGTTTCATAAATGCTTATTTTTAATATGCATGTCAATGAGTGTAAGTATGTTAGGGTCCCTTTTATAATGCAAAATGACCAGCCAAGTGCTGTATAAAATCAGAAATGAGCTATTCACGTCATTTCATACAATATGTTTGAAGTGAAAAGGCATCCACAGAGAAATGTCAACCAGCACCCATACGATTCAGATACAGAAACCCCAGGCAGACCCCAAGGAAATACGGCGAGCTGGAGAATGAACAATGAAATGCGGCTCTGGAAGTCGAAAAAGACGTTAGAGAATCTGACTTGTCCAAACAGAGGGGCTTCTGAGAAGCACTCCAGTCTCTAGCTTTGAGGAGTTCCCCCATCTGATTTGGCCGATAAATAAATAAATAAATAAATAAATAGAAGATGCTCCAGTCTCCGTCAGCTCCATCCCCTCTCATGCATGGCTGCCAGTGATGGTCTACTGGGTGTCATCTCTTATTGGCATGACACAAAGCCCGTGCCAAGCGCCGCTGCCTCGATTCTCCGAGCTAAAGCGGCCTCTGGATAAAAGCTTGCAAAATGACTCGTGTGAGCACAGAAAGTTAGAAATGTTAGGCTGGAACGAGGAAGTGGAGTGGAGAGGGGAGGGACCGCGGCTGCCGTTCCATAGCGCTGCTGCGGCGCTGCGACCTTCAGCACATGGAGCGGGGGACAGCTGGAAGAGCTTCGTATTGCAAACTCAAGGAATAGCAGGTAGAGTACCATTCATGATGATTTTTCTGGGCGACGGCAGGGAGACTAGTCTTTCACATAGTTTGTATTAACTCGGAAGGGAACAGTAAATGTTTGAAAGAAACCACCAGAAAGCGGAAAATGCATCTCCTGAAGTTCTGAGCAGGTGCGCTAGCGGGACTCAAATCCAGCCAGATAAGCGTGATACTGGCAGCAGCGGCAAGCTCACATGATATTCGATTTTTCTTCTAAAACATAAACGAAAGTGTGTCGTTAAAGAATGTCGGGAATATTTTGCCTGTGTGGTTATTTAAAAAGATTGGGGAAATCGTTATCTTATCCAGAAAAGTAAAGGAATTCTTTCATCATATTCCGAAGGTGCCGTTTTAAAATAATTGTCCAGGAATCGTTTACGTACTTTTTCAAACAACCTAAATATGAATGAATAATATTTCATACTGTCAAGAAATATTAATTACGTGGAAAAATCCGCTTGGCGTCAAAGAAAAAATAAGTTCGTTCCTTTCGCTTTCGAAGAGGGGACACCTGTTGATACGAGCCCGTCCGGCTTATGCCAGTTATTTCGGAGGCATTTCTAAGTCAAAAAAAAAGTTTTGCAGAGTTTCAAATGCGCGGCAACGTTAGAGAAACGAGCACTTATTGCTGAATATATATAAAGGTAGACAGCTTTTACTCCAAAGGAAACAAACACGTTAACCCCCAACTCTTACACAATATAGATATATGTAATGTTCTGAAATATGGTTTGTTGCGCAGTTTTTATACTGCACAAATTTGATCTTTTGTACCTACTAAATATGCAATAAAACTTTTTATTCACCTAGGCCTTTATAATGAGCCGAATGCAATAAAATATAACTTAATAAATCTACTTTTTAATGACGATCAGTTCATCGAACTGCATTGTAATTATCTGAATTAGATTATTAAATGTCATTTTACCTTTTTATTGTGTCTGGAAAAAGCGATTCCAGAGCACTCTCCCTCTTGTGATCCTCCCGTGACTGTTTATATGTTTCTATTTTTCTGCTCAATTTTTCAAGTAAGCATACTTGTATTAAATTTACAATCATGAGGATTTTTATCAAAAGGATGCTACTGTAGCGGGTAATTCGTATTAGCACTGGAATTTATCCCGCTTGACTCATTAATTCTATCGCTACAATTAGTGGGCAGGGCATTTTGTTGCAAGTTGTTTCTCACTTTTAGGGTCAACTAAAAAAACGAACCATTTTATAGAAGACTTACCTTTGAAATTTGGTCGTCTAACACTCTACAAGTAGTAGCTGGTTTGTCCTTTTAGTTGTGGGGATAAAATATTTTCACGATTCGATTTTTCTTATGGCAAAGCCCCATTAAGTGTTTTAAATGTGTTCTATTTTACACATTTTTAAAATGAAACGGTGAGAGCGACACAAAATTGAGTCCATTTCAGGACGGATTTCATCATGAAATTTGTTGTGAAAGTATCATACGGAAGCTGTGTTCTCTAGTTTTAAAATAAAAATAACGAACATTTGTGATAAAAAAAAACTAAATTTATTGATTACCCAATTTCAAATAAACTCGAATATGCGATTAGATAGATACCTAGTTCTCTTTTCAAATCTTTTAGAAAAGTAAATATCATGTCTGTCAAAGTTCCTTCCTATTTAACAAATTTGAATTATTCTCCACTTCTTTAATAGTTATTTATTAATAATGAAATGTATCCTTTATAAATTAGGTTTTGCGTTTTCCATTTGAATGGGTTTATCGAAAATTCATTACAAGTGAAATGGACGTATTAGACATAATTGCTCTTATTTAATTCACATAAAATTATTCTAGCAATATTCGAAAATATTTATATTTTACCTCTTTGGATAGTTTAGTGCCCAAAAATAAACTGTAAAATTGGCCGATGACAAAAATGCGGACGCCCGTCAGGGTACTTTGTTGTTCGTGTACTGGAGCAGATATCAGCGATTGGAAGGTAAGCAGGAGACGGCGCGCAGAAGCGCAGCCCCGCGTGTGCGGCAGGCGGCGTGGAGCTGGCCAATGTTTCCGCGCTTCAGTGGGGCAATCAGGTGTATCAGATGCAAATGGGGCCGCTTCAGGAAACCCCCATTTTAATTGCCCGATTTTTCCACTACACCCTCGAAACTTGGTTTCCTCGCATGTTCTGAAATGAACGGATAGAAAACTATAAAAGGAACTGAAGAGTGTATGTGCGACTTACAGCGTAACACCAAACCCAGAAAACTGACAATCAAGTCTGTAGAATTTAGCCAATATTATTGGGACACGGCTTATGCTTTCTCTACATATTACTGGGCAGTCACTGTAACGAAAGGAGCCCTTCAAGGTTGTTACTGGACAGGATGAAAGCCGAAAACTCATGCCTGTGGAAATACGTCCACTGCAGATTCTGTTAAACCCCTGCAGTTACAGCCTGTCTGTGGCCTGGACTGATTCTCAGACGAGCCGCCATTCCAGAAACTCCTTCGACTTTTAGCATGAATTTCACGACTGCTCGTGCGGTTGCATTTTGTCTGTTTAACGGCCCTGCTGCCACTTTCTACCCCCCCACCCCCCCTCGCCTGACCCTGTTTTCTTCACACTCTGCTCAGCACATACAGCCCTCCTGACCTCCCCCCCCCCCCCCCCCACGCCCCACCCGAGAGGTGGGACTGGAGACTGTGCCGCTTAACCCGCAGCCCTCTTCCTGCCTTTGAGCTTGTGGCGCTGTGTGCTGCGTGTTAAGGTCCCTGCCGCAATGGCTCTTCCTGCCAGGTTGGAATTCCCCGGGGCCTGAAGTATGGCCACCAGGGGCACCTGCAGGCCAGCTGCCTGACCTGCCAGGATGCTGGATCTGATCGTCAGCAGCATGGTGCTCCTAGCATGTCCAGTGCTCCCAGTGCTCCCAGTTCTCAGACCTTAATACTCACTACTTCCTCTCCACTTATTACTCTATAAGAAATAACTGAAAGCCGAGCACAGGAACTGAGGGAAATGACATCAATGGTATGGTAATGGAGGAGGCCCAGAGGAGGGTGTGGTGGAGCAGGGAAAGCAGCAGAGATGGAGGCAGTATCACAGGGAGCTGAGAGCCGAGGTCAGGGGGAGATGCTCGTTCATTAATCCACATGTACCAGACACGGAGGCAGTATCACAGGGAGCCGAGGTCAGGGGGAGACGCTCGTTCATGAAGCGGCATGTACCAGACACGGAGGCAGTATCACAGGGAGCCGAGGTCAGGGGGAGACGCTCGTTCATGAAGCGGCATGTACCAGACACGGAGGCAGTATCACAGGGAGCCGAGGTCAGGGGGAGACGCTCGTGCATGAAGCGGCATGTACCAGACACGGAGGCAGTATCACAGGGAGCCGAGGTCAGGGGGAGACGCTCGTTCATTAATCCACATGTACCAGACACGGAGGCAGTATCACAGGGAGCCGAGGTCAGGGGGAGACGCTCGTTCATGAAGCGGCATGTACCAGACACGGAGGCAGTATCACAGCGAGCCGAGGTCAGGGGGAGACGCTCGTTCATGAAGCGGCATGTACCAGACACGGAGGCAGTATCACAGGGAGCCGAGGTCAGGGGGAGACGCTCGTTCATGAAGCGGCATGTACCAGACACGGAGGCAGTATCACAGCGAGCCGAGGACAGGGGGAGACGCTCGTTCATGAAGCGGCATGTACCAGACACGGAGGCAGTATCACAGCGAGCCGAGGTCAGGGGGAGACGCTCGTTCATGAAGCGGCATGTACCAGACACGGAGGCAGTATCACAGGGAGCTGAGGTCAGGGGGAGACGCTCGTTCATGAAGCGCCATGTACCATTACTGGGCAATTTTGGTTTGATGGGGATGCTGCCTTTAGCCCAAATATGGTAAAGGAACCTCCAGCGAAAGCTTCATTCCAGGTTTCTGTATAAAGGTGCTGAATGCCTGCACCTGTAAAGAGATTCAGTTTTTAATTGGACCGAAGGGTACGTAAGAGCGCCGCCTGGAGGCATGCGAGGCTGTCCCTTTCCCTCTCTGCGCTGAGGAATGTGTGCCCAGGCTCAGTGGGCGTCCCCTTCGCCCAGGCCAGCTGTTAAACGGCACAGGGACAAAGCCCCGCTGCCCCCCACCCCCCTGGCGGCTGCGGTGATCTCGCCCTCCACGGCATGCTGCTTCCCGCAGTTCGTTCCAGATCCGTGGAGCCATCTGTCAGTGAAACAGGAAGGCCTGGGTTCCCCTTCTCCCCTGGGCCTGGTCGCGCTATTTCAAGGAGCTTCACTTCTCCCTGTGTGGCCCGGCCCCTCGCAGGACATCTTGGAGCTGCCGTGAGGCCCATCTGCTGTGGGCCACGCTGCATTATTAATGCGGCGGCTCAGGCCAGGCCGCGGCCTGCACTACATTGCCTCTCTTTACAGAAACTTCTTCATCCCCTCCCGCCTATACCACCCCCACCCCCCGTCACTCAAATTTTCTTGCTTTTGTCTCCACGCCTGCTCGCTGCAGCAGTGGCCGGACCATGCAGCGCATCCATGCGTGACCAATAAATTAGCAGCGACATGAGTACAGAGTAGCTGGGAGAGACCCGGGGTGGGGGGGGGGGGGTTGACAATACCGGCCACGATGACCTGGAGGCCAGTTAATTTTCTGCTTAATTTTGCACCAGTCAGTTTGCATTTTTGGATCATTATGCTGTGGGAAATTAACAATAAATAACAAATGTGGTCTGTAAAGCCCCCCCATCTCGACCCCCCCTTAGTCAGGCCCCAGCTCTATCAGTCCCATAATGAAAATGTCTGGAGTTTGCATGTAAGACATGTTTGGTGGGACACCAGGGTCCACCTCTGATGGGTTGGTGGTGGAGAGAGCGGGGGGCCTTTCTCCGGCAGGGCTGTCCTCACTACGCCTGATCACATACCAACACATGCTTCCCACTCTCTCCCCCCCCCCCCCCACAGAGTACCTTCACCGAATGGAGACGGAAGAAGCCCACGAGATGTCCCAGATTTCAGGTGAGATATACACACCACGTCCACCACAGCACATTTTCTGGCAAAGGGAGTGTAAACAGTGAGGCGTGAGAGTGCGCACGTGTGTGTGTGTGTGTGTGTTGGTCGGGGGGGGTTTGCCTAAATCACGTTTGGGGACAAAAATGTCCCCAAAGTGTAGTAAAACGTGAAACTTCATTACTTTTGGGAATATTTTTCAGGTCGCCATTTGGATAAGTTCAATTTTGTAAAAATCTGTGACTGCAAAAATGCCAAACCTCTGATATTTTGTTTGGTTACTTATGGTTATGGTTAGGGCAGGGTAGGGGTTAAGGTTGTCATAGTTAGCTTTAGCATTTTTCCCATTGAAATGAATGAGCGGTCCCCATACATGTGCGAGCGGGTTTGTGTGTGTGTGTGTGTGTGTGTGTGTGTGTGTATGTGTGTGTGTGTGTTTGGCCGGTGAACCTAATGTCAGCCCTGGGGGAAGTAGAGCGTAACACATCTGAGAAGGCAAATAGAAGGAAGGTGGTGGAGGCCGAAGACTCAGAGAGCATGTGCAGACTGACAAACCACATGCGGGCCGCAGGGGGTCCAGAAAATGACACGCGCAGTGAAGCCGTCCTCAGTTTAACTAAACTTTTCACAGCCATATCATGTGGTTCAGCTGCATCCAGGGCGAAGGAAAGGCCCAGTGACGCGAATCCTCTTTCCGTCCGTCATCTCAGCCATCAACACCCACTTTCCCATCTTCACTCACAACCAGCGTGGCTTTTTAAAACGCCCGCACCTGCGCTTAACTGTGCGAGATCAGCAGGAGATTAACGGGGGCTCTCATCCCCAGGGAGGGACAGTCCCCCTGCAAATGAGGTGATGGACGAGGCGGATGAGCCGATGCCTGTCCCCGAAGACCTGTCGGCCAGCACAGGACAGCAGCAGGCTATCAAGGGCGAGAAGACACTGGGTAAGTGATCCCATCTGCACCACCAGCACCATGCCTCTCCATGGTCAAAACCCAGATCACCCAAGCACCCCCCCATGTGACCCCACCTATTTATCCATGAACATGTGACCTGTGTCATAATCAGGCAGCTCTCCCCCCTCACATGCTCCCGCAGCAGGTCACAGCAGCATGTTTCCGCCATGTTGCCTGCATAACAGGCCAGGGCTGCCGGCCTTCTTTGCTTTTGCCACATGCTACAATATGCAGCTTCCAAGGTGTTCACTGTGTTGGGGGGGCACTCGTCCTAAGATGTTCCTGCTGTTTCCTGGCCTTTTGGGGCACTCTTTTCAAGGTGTTCACTGTGTTGGGGGAGCACTCTTCCTAAGATGTTCCCGCTGTTTCCTGGCCTTTTGGGGCACTCTTTTCAAGGTGTTCACTGTGTTGGGGGAACACTCTTCCTAAGATGTTCCCGCTGTTTCCTGGCCTTTTGGGGCACTCTTTTCAAGGTGTTCACTGTGTTGGGGGAGCACTCTTCCTAAGATGTTCCCGCTGTTTCCTGGCCTTTTGGGGCACTCTTTTCAAGGTGTTCACTGTGTTGGGGGAGCACTCTTCCTAAGATGTTCCCGCTGTTTCCTGGCCTTTTGGGGCACTCTTTTCAAGGTGTTCACTGTGTTGGGGGGGGCACTCTTTTTAAGATGTTCCTGCTGTTTCCTGGCCTTTTGTGGCACTCTTTTCAAGGTGTTCGCTGTTTTAGGGACTTTGGGGATACTTTTTCCAAGGCACGTTCACCATGTCTTGGGGGATTTTGGGACACAAAAGTGTTGTCTGCATTTTTAGGTATTTTGGGACACTCTTCCCAAACTGTATTGACTCACTTTTGGGGCCTTTTCGGACCCCTTTCTTGTTATCATACAACTTATCCTAGTTGTCACCAATTGCCTACGTGATCGCTCTTCTTTTAATCCTGATAAACTTATCAGTAAGTATTGTTACTGAAATATTTTGTATTCAGTTCTTGTTATTGGCAACATTTAATTACTTTAAGATGTTATACACAACAACATTCAACTTCTGACTTTTAACTAAAATTACACCCATACCTAGACCCCCGAACACCAGTCATTGGCCCTTACAATATTTATGTAAATCATTTACTTCAGAATGAATAAGCAATATATATTTTCTTGCTTATTTATTTGGATCTATACTAAATGTTTTAAATGATCAAAATTTACATGAAAAAAATTGAAAAATACAAATTTATGATAAGTATATAAATGTCATTTTAATTCTAACTTTAAAAATATTAAATGCAAATAATACAATTTAAAATAGAAAAGGTCAATTCACATTGTACTAGATGCTAATAATGTTATTTCTTTGCGCATATTGCACAGTGGAGAAATCATCAGTGAGTGCTTGCAATGCACACAGGGTCTGTAGCCTGTAGCTGGCTGTGAGTCTGTGGTGACTTTCATCAGGCCAGTAGTGAGCTGCTCTCTGGAGGGTGGAAATATTCATGTTAGGAATTAAAAGAGGAACATGGGTTTGTGTCTTGTAGGGACATCTGCCCAGTTGTTGGTCCTTTCTGGTTACTTCCTTGTCAAAAAAAATCGATGCTGTAAAGAATCTTAAGCACCTACAGCCCTGAGCCTGATAGACAGCAGAAGATGGGTAAATGCATGAATGGATCAGTAGAGTATAGCATTAAAAGTAGCTCAATTTAACTCCTAAAGTCACAAGAGGTGTGGGGGCTTTTTTCATTTCTTTGCCACAGGCAACAGTTCATAACCAAAATGTGATTTTAGAAAAACAGCACAAGTAGGCATGTATGCAAACCAAAGGACAACTGATCTGAATTTCACAGTCAAAATAACCCAACAGCAGTCTGCTGTTACACATCAGTTGTATAGTTACATAGATTTCAATTGTGTGATAAACTAACATTGTCCAGATTTGATAATCATAAATAGTTGATCTAATTGTTGTTTTGTGATTGAGTGAGACGTTATTGGTATAGGTGGTTCTCTACCTCCTATAATTTAATAATCTTTACTCTAATAAATTGTACACCCACCTCACAGAGTTAAATATGTCAAAATTATACTATCAGATGTGCATCAGTAGAGTCTTTTTTTCAGGTCATATTTATTCCCCATGTTGTAATGGACATTTCAATCACACTCATTGCCACAGAAGTATAGTAAGCAGAATGTGGAGAGAGACAAACACTGACTACAAGATCTGGGAGGGGGAGGAGCCAGCGGCGAGGGCACAGTTTGCCGCGTGATTATGAGCACGGTGTTTGTCGGGCTTCCTGCCCGGGGCCAGCTGCCTGTCGCTGAGGAGAGCTCCACACTACTCAGGGAACTCCAGTGTTATCCACAAGCAGAACTCTCCAGCCTGCTGTTTCTCACAGGGCACGCGAGCCAGGACCTGGTCTGTCGCCAACACACAACTATCAGCAAATGCCTGTTAAGTCGTATATCATAATAATATGTGCATCATAGAAGAATGATTTCTTATGTTATAGAAAATACTCTTTTCAATAAAATACTCTTTTCAATAAAAATGAAAGGAAGCTTCTGTGGGGGTGAAGCAAGCCGGTTGTTTTCTGCACAAAAACAGGCTGGGAAACAAGCAGCCTTACTAAGTGGTAGGAATGCATTTTATCAGTTTCTTGCAGAAGTGCAAAAGCAGTAAAACAGCCATGCATTTGGCACATTAGACTGATGCTGGTGTTTCTCAGGTGACGATGAACTGGGAAATGAGAAGCATCTGGATGCTGACGAAATGCAGCAAGCGAGCATTCTGTAAATTCAGGGGCTCTGGAGGTCACGGGCATTCTGTAAATTCAGGGGCTCTGGAGGTCGCGGGCATTCTGTAAATTCAGGGGCTCTGGAGGTCGCGGGCATTCTGTAAATTCAGGGGCTCTGGAGGTGGCTTTTATGTTCTCATACAAACAAGTTCACTTCATCTGAATTTCACACTGGTCGCCATCTCAGCTGTTGACAAACTGTGTCCATTTAACTCCTCTGCTTGACCAGGTGATAATCAGTTAATAAAAACTAACCAAACTAGTCAATGTCATATTTTCTAATGTTGAGTTTTCCTTTTTGGATGTTTTTATTATCAGTATATATAATCAAGTAGTCAAACTATAACATGTAAGAATTTTGCTGTTTTTTAGTGATTTTTCTGACTCTTTAGGCATTTTAAAGATATATTATATAAATATAAAATATAAAAAACCCATAGGCCTATTCAGTGTATCCTCTTCCTTTGTTTTTTTGCCAAAGGCCCAGTGGAGGCCAGCTCCTCTAATTTATTATTGACAGCTGAAAGGAATCTGAATTATCCTGGTATTTACATTCGTATTACCCATTCACCTTAACATCTCACAAAACATCTTTCTAACTAATAACTTCTTACAAAGAGGAAGAGAGTGTTGTAATGGCCTGTTTAAATTACAGTGGTGTTTTCAGCAGTGCTGAGGTTAAATGCACACTCAGAAGATGGATCTTAAGAGCATGGCAGTGTGATGGAACTAGGGCAGGTTATCATTGTACTTTGTGTCATTCTCTACATGCACCTGAGTGATGAACTGTTTGCCCCAGAGAACAAATGGAAAGAGAGCAACTTGGACTCTCTTCGCCACTTACGCCTTATGTTCAGTGTTTGTGTGAAGGCATGCACTGGAGCAGGATTGCAGTTCTTGTCCCAGTAACAGTCTTCATTACATGGTTTGGGGGGGGTGGCACAAGAAAAGGTGTTGTTCCTCAGTTTGGAAAACAGTGTCTTGCATTTCATTTGTCTCTATGACTGCTTCTCTTGAATTTCTGCATGTGTCCTTGTTGGAAAACTGTGTGTTATATATATCATATATATATATCCTATCACCAATTCAACCCAATTCAACCCATTTCGGGCAGTTTTAGTGCGTTCCATTTGCCCTCGGAACTCATATTTCGAGTCGGATTCCGGAGTTTTGAAGCCGGAAGTGACGACATGCGCTCCCGTTTCTCAGAGATCCGAGAAATATCTCGGAGCAGCACAGAGGATCCAGAGTTCAGAATCCAAGATGGCTGCGCCCTTTATCAACAGAAGGGAAAGTTGTAGTTTTATACTGTTTAAGCACTACTTCTCATTTGTGGCTCATTAAATCGGTCGCACACGCTATACCGTCCAACTTATCTGTGGATGTGTTGCTACGGAGTTTTATATGTAAAGCACCGCACGTAATGTTTTATCAACTGATATTGCTAACAATGGCAATTAACCGGGCTAGAATTGGACTTCATGATTAGTTGGATTATTTGTCGGATTTACAGTAGTTCGTGCTAATTGTAAGCGAACGAATATGAAGACCATTTAAACTGAGGTACCTTAAATCCGACAAGTTGTCCGGCTAAGCAAAAAATCTTGGTTTTTGATATGGGTCCATGGTATTGCACTTCTGTGGCAGATGGAATGCATCCGACTCATGTTCAAGATGTTCAATAAACATGTTAAGTGCATATATATTTAATTTTTTCTTGAGTCTGTTTGCTCATGCAAAATTAAATGTGATTAATATAGATTAAAAATTAATGATATTTAATCGTCATTATTCGAAATGAATCCACAGCAACCCTGTGATTAATCTGATTAAAAAAAATTATCGTTTGACAGCACTAATATATATATACACACACACACATACATACATACATACACACACACACACACATACATTTTGCTAAAAGGCTAAAACACACTTCAATACCAAGGCAGGTGTGATCTAACACTAAAATAACTACATTTTATAAGTAACATGGAAAAAATAATGTAAAGCAAATGCGATGCAAAATTGAAGCTGTACTATATAGATATTCACCTTCAAGAATAGGAGAGAGAGGCATGACGTGTTCCTGAATGACCAGTAAGCCTCTGGTTTGATGCACACTATGTGGACCTGTAGTGGATTACCACTTCCTTAAGATCAGTCTTCAGAAAGGTGAGAGAGGGAGAGAAATAGAGAGAGAGAGAGAGACATTTTGTCCTTGTTCAGTGCTCAGAAGAGTAAAAATGAACAAGAGAGGTAACAACAAGGACTCAAAGAGTGCTAATTAAATCCCATAATGACTTTGTACTTTGTCAAGGATTTTCATAAATATAATACTTGAAAAGTTGTTATGGAACAGCTGCAGTCAGGGCAGACATCACTGCTATAATGGAAAAGTTGCACCTACCCACAGATTTTAATATATTGACACACCAACAGAAGGCCACAAGCAGCAGTCAGGATGGGACTGACTGGCGGTCAGTACCATGTTTTCGTGCTTCCAGTACTTACCCCACTCTTCCCAAGTCTTCGATATCTCTAGTTCAGTGCTTCCCAGTCCAGGTTTTGATGACCCCAGGTCACATTTTTGCTCCCTCCCAACTCCCAGCATAGCCACATCAGGTAGTCGGTGTTTTAGATTGATCATTAGCTGGGAGGGAGCAAAAATGTGGACCGTCTGAGGTTCCCAACGACTGTATTGGAAAACACTGCTCTAGTGTATAGCATCCCATGGGTAACATTATTATTTAAATAGATGGTTCTCTGTGAAACTGAATTACGTAAGTTGGACGTATCTTCTTCTCACAAGTGCACATGGAGAGTGCGTGTGTGCAGGGCTCCCCATCATTGTGCAGGTTGGATGTGCGTTGTGTTGTCACTGTGTTCTGCATGGCCTTCCTCGCACTCTTATCTCCCGGGTGGCGAAATTCGCTGACGGACACTTAGGAAACTCTTGCACATCCTATTTCAGCTTCCTCTCCCATCTTGTTTTGGTCTGCCTCATTATGTGGGTGTGATTCCTCACAGCGAGAAGGACCCACATCCCCTCCTAAGTAGCATCAAGAGAGCCACCTGCGCCCCGACATTACACTGCGGCGCCACAGGGACCTGAAATCGCTAAAGAATTCAGGTGCTGCTCCTGGGCTTTTGACTCTTTTTTTTATGGAACATCAGCAGCGGTTTTGCAGCCTGACAGGCATCTGTCCTCCTGTGCATCCCCCCCAAAGACTGAGCAGGTCCTCCACCGGGCGGGAGCCTCGCCTTCAGGCTAACCACCAAACTTTCCGTTTGACTGTCGCGCTTGGCTCGTGCCGCAGGCCGTTGGGCCCACGTGCTCCACAGCTGTGCCGAGTCAAAGCGAAAACGTCAGGAATGGCAGAGCTGTTGAAGCCACGCAGCTAGACAGAAAAAGGGCAGCGCCTCTCAGGGCTGAGTGTTGCATAGACAGAAAATCTGCACCGTGCACGCTGAGCTTCCAGTAAATTCCGGTACTGTTTAATAGCTGATACCATGAAATTTTCATCCCCAGAGTGCAAGCAAGGTCAAAGAAAAATGCTTAAGAATTCTGTCTGTGTCTGTATAAAGTCAGTCAGTTACCAAGTGACTCTCCGGGTGATATCATTTAGTTGGCCCTTATCAAGCCTGTCTGACTGAATTTAATTGTGTTTCTAAACCAACTTTAGCTACAAAACCAGAAATAAACAAATAGATGAGAAAGCACATTGTAGGCTGTTAATAGAAGGGGTATGTTACTCATGCCCTTGTTTCTGTGTGGTCTAAGTTGATGTTATAGTTGAAGATGTTAAGCTAAGCTAAGTTAAGCTACGGATAGTGGTAGATAGTGTAGGGGAACATGAGGTGCTCTGTGGATTTGTGTGTGCGTAGTTTGTTTAAGTGAGTGCATGCTATTGTGTGTGTGTGTGTGTGTGTGTGTGTGTGAGCTGCAGAGCCTGCAGATCTAATCACCAGTGTAGGAGGAAGTGACTGTTTTATCTAGGCGCTGCATAGATACTGTGATAACCCCAGACATGTTCAGAGAGCTGAAGTCATTGCTCAGGCTCTCAGAGTCCATCAGTGAGCTGCTCTTTGCAGCACTGAGGCAGGAGCCACATGTGGGACGTGAAGTTTCGGCTGCTGTCTGAAAACTCGCTTAGGTCCCAAATCTTTATAGTCACACCAGTATCCTGGTAAGGAATGTCTGCTGGAAGCTTCTATGTTCAAGCATTTGTTAAATGTTCCCATAATGCTTGGAGTACATATCCAAGACTGCACCAATCAGCGGCAGTAACATATCCAAGACTACACCAATCAGCGGCAGTAACATATCCAAGACTGCACCAATCAGCGGCAGTAACATATCCAAGACTGCACCAATCAGCGGCAGTAAATCGGCAGGGAAGCACCGCAACCTGTGTTTGCCATCCCACGGGCTGATTAGGGCCGTGGAGCGAGGAGGCTCATGAGGAGCGTTTCTCAGACGCTAGGACCGCAGCGGGGCCTCGCAAAGAGTTGATGCCACCTCGGAGGCACGTACATGCCGAGTTCCCGAAAACGGAGTGTGCTTCGCAAAAAAAAAGAAAGAAAGAAAAAAAAGTGTGGAACGGCACACTCCCTTTCAGATGCTCTTTGCTAATCTGAGCTTTCCTTATCGAGACTGGCGCTCTCAGAACCACATCGATAAGTGTCGCGTCTGCGCGGTTTTGCTCGCGCTCTGCTACACAGCTCATCTTGCAGACTTATTTTTAGCATGTGAGAGCCAGAGTGCACAAACAGGAACCTTCAACCTGCCTTTTTTACTTCCAGACTGGCTCACTTTATTTCTGTCAACAGCCAAGCCGGTTGTCAACATTTCACCGTCTTTCTGTCTCATCCATCCATCATTTACAGCACCATTACATTTCTGACCTCAGCAGAATCTGCTTATGCTTATGTAGTTCCAGAATTTTCCAAAGCAAATTCAGCTACCTCCAGCAATCTGAAGTTTTGTCAAGTCCTACAAACTTCAGATCAAATACAGTAAATGCAAAGTGATCTAAATTCATTTTCCACAAATGGAAATATAATATTGTGGCTTTCTGAGAAGATCTAGATATGTGATTCCTGTAACTGGTAAAGCAGGATGTGTGACCAGGGGCCACATCAAGCAAAAGCTCTTCTTCCCATGAGGGAGCGTTCCTCAGTTTAGTCACAACTTCCCTATATTCCTACCCTGCTGAAGCTCAGCAGTACTGGTTCCCTCTTCCTTGGAACGCTCCTGTGGGTCTCTCTCATTGGCAGCGTGTCCAAGCCATCGGATCGGTACTCATCATGTCTCTCTCATGGGCTGCTCATCCCTGCTGCTGGGTCAGCATCCCACTGCATTATATAGTATACATTTTGTACCAATGAATTTGATTGTGTCGGGTATGTGTAAATATATATATATATATTTTTTTTTCCCCAACATTTGACAAACTCTCCTATCCAAAATGCTGGCCCGCTCCCCCAGCTGCATCAACAGTAAGTTTCTGGAGAGCCTCCTTTTAGGGGCCGCTAAAGTGAAAAGGTCCTTTCAGTTGGTGTTGTATAATTCCCTGTCTCCGCTTCCCTTTCTGTCACTTCTCCATAGTTCTCAGCATTTCAGTTGGGCTGCCCTTATGTCTGAAGCTTCCCCTTTTTCCCTGGATTCCTGTATTTCATTATTCACACTCCTTCCTCTTCACTTCGCACAAACAGTGGCGCGCGGATGGGGAAACATCGGTTCTACTTTGACATGCAAACCACAGCACACGAGTCAACTACTTGTCAGCTTGGGATTGAGGGCACAAGCATACAAAATGCACATTCTGGGGGAAAAATGGGCAGTCATAAGGAAAACTTCCTTTTCACTGTAGATGTGATAGAAATTTTATGGCTGCAAAGATGTTAGATGGACGTTAAGCCATAGGATTGAGGATGCAAAGGTATGACATGGATTTGAAGGTGTAAGATGGAATACATAAAGGAATAAGATGTTCTTTAGGTGTAAGATTGATGTCAAGGTGTTAGATGGAGGATATCTTTGTTTCATATGTGTAAGGTGAAAGATGCCCAGGTGTAAGCAGGGCCCCGCTATAGATTTTGGGCCCCATGAATGCGTATCATATTGAGCTCCCATTCCAGACCAGACCAATCCAGTCCCAAAAGTTTTATGGCACCTGCCACTCAGGGGCCCTTGGAATCATATTAAATTTAACCTTCCACTTTGGATGTGAAGCTGTAAGGTGTTTTCTGCCGGTGATATAGAAGATGTGAAAATGTAGGATGGATGAGAGGGTATAGTGTGGAATGGCTTTAAGGGTGTGACATCGATGTGAAGGTGGAAGAGGGATATCTATGGTGTAAGTGTAGTTGTGGTTGAAATACGCAAAGATATCTTGATGTTAACAGAGATTACCCGGTCATGACTAGAGTCTTGTTCACCTTCAATTGCCTTCTTATTTCCTAAAGCGGCGCTGAGAATTTGGAAAGGCACCGGTTCCGGTTCTGTGAAAGACAGCAGCTTGGCTCTTCCGTTGCCGGCTTGTGCACTCAGCTTCTCGTGGCTCCCTCCCCACAGGCCGGTCTGCGGTCCTCTTCCTGCTGCTCTGCTTCCTGTTTATCTGCCTGTCATTCGCTTTCTGAGGTGTCACGTGGCTGCAAGCGGCTCTCCAGGCGCAGACAGCATCAACAGAAGGAAACCGTATCTTTCTTATGATGATGTGGAGCACGCGCTGCCTGGGGAACAAGGCTGTGAGGCTGAGCTTAGGTCTGGCGTGTGTACCTGGGAGAAGGATATCATGTGTCTTTCGGGTTGGGGGGGTTCTTCAGCATGCCTGTGTTCCTGTGTGTGTGTGCGTGTGTTTAAGTGTGTGTGAGAGAGAGTGTGTGTGTGTGTGAGAGAGAGTGTGTGTGTGAGTGTGTTCATGTATGTGTGTGTGTGTGTGTGTGTATGTGCTGAGCTCTGGCAGTGTCATCTCATAGCATCTCCTCATTCTCTGCCCCACTTCACTCCCCATCGCTCCACTCAGGAACGGAAGCCCCCCCCACCCCCCGCCCCCCCGCCACGTGCACCTGTCTGTTGACCCTCCCACATTTAGTTGCACCTGCCTCAGTGCTGTAGAGCACTAGTTTAGAATCTGTGAACTGCTCCTGTCAGTGTGGCAAATCAATTACTATAGTCTTACTGCAATTTAAAAAGCATACTTGCTGTCAATTTACTGACTGAGCCATTACTACAGTTTTATATGCTGTAACTTTAAAGACTGAGCCATTATTGCAATCTTATATGCTGTCATTTTCATGACTGAGTCGTTTCTACAATCTTGCATGCAATACTTTTAAAGACTGTCATTTTCATGACTGAGCCATTACTACAGTCTTACATGCTGTCATTTTAATTATTAAACCATTACTACAGTCTTACATGCTGTCATTTTAATTATTAAACCATTACTACAGCTTTATACTGTTATTATAATGACTGAGCCATTAACCAGTGGGGGCTGGTGGCAATAAATTGAGGAGGTAAGAATGTAATATATTTTGCAATATTACAATAATGCATTTTTCCAAAGAGATAAAATGTATTTTTAAATTACAATAAAAATAACAATTAGTAATTTCAGTTACTTGATTCATAATTAATCTCAAAAAAAGAGGAAGCACTACAGTCTCAGATACAGTGTCACTATAAAGACTGAGCTATTACTGTAGCCATACATAGTGTTATTTTGAAAACTAAACCATTGCTACAGTCTTACATGCTGTTATTTTATTACCGGAGCCAATACTACAGCCTTACACACTGTCGTTTTAATGACCAAGCCATTACTACAGCATTAGATACTGTTATTTTGACGGAGCCAATACTACAGCCTTACATACTGTCGTTTTAATGACCAAGCCATTACTACAGCATTAGATACTGTTATTTTATTTACGGAGCCAATACTACAGCCTTACATACTGTCGTTTTAATGACCAAGCCATTACTACAGCATTAGATACTGTTATTTTATTTACGGAGCCAATACTACAGCCTTACATACTGTCGTTTTAATGACCAAGCCATTACTACAGCATTAGATACTGTTATTTTGACGGAGCCAATACTACAGCCTTACATACTGTCGTTTTAATGACCAAGCCATTACTACAGCATTAGATACTGTTATTTTATTTACGGAGCCAATACTACAGCCTTACATACTGTCGTTTTAATGACCAAGCCATTACTACAGCATTAGATACTGTTATTTTGACGGAGCCAATACTACAACCTTACAAACTGTCGTTTTAATGACCAAGCCATTACTACAACCTTACATACTGTTATTTTATTGACTGAGCCAATACTACAGCCTTAAATACTGCAATTGCTTTCGTAGTGACTATACCTTCCTGGGCCAGTTTCCTTGGTAATTACTCCATAATATAATCCTTGATATATATTTGTTTTCATTGGAAATTTTATATTTTTCCATGACAAAGCAAATCTTCTCACAGGTAATAAAAAATACCTGAACATTTATGTGAACTGATTCTGAAATATTAATTAGAATTAATATTTTTACAAGAAATACTTGAATTATTCTCAGAAATGCAAAATATATATCTGTTTTTAAACAGAATCATAATTCTGATATCATATAATTAAAGTGACTGTTAATATCTGACACATTATTGACCACTGGCTACATACTATACTTGACTTCCAAGTAAGTCCTGTAGGACACATCCTGTAGAATGAAGTAGATACATCTTATACTAAACCCAGACACATTATGAGATTGGTGTGAGGGGTGTGAATTGATGTCTGAATTAATTAGACATTGAAACTATTCCACGCTAGAGGAGTGGCAAAACTGAATGCCTGTGCTTGCTTCCTGTAAGCCATAGATAAAGCAAAGATGAAATAACCAGCCTCACTTACTAAAGGCTGTCCAACTAAAAACTATCCCTTAGTTATGCCTTCAGCTTCTTTCAGAATACGGTAGGAAACTATGAATAAACACTCTGTAAAATCAGTTTGTTTCCTATGTGTAAACTAAAGCGAAGGTGGCCCTCCAGTGGCAGCCTCAGGCCCTGTGCCGGCATGCCCCAGCGAGGTATAGTCACCGAAGGCGGGCTTACTGGGATACGTGCCTGTACTAAAAGCGGCCCTGCCCTCTCTTCCAGCCGCTAACGTAAAAGTAGAGGCTCAGAGTGACGAGGAGAGCGGGCACGTGTGCGAGGCGAGTGGGGAGGACGAGAGCGCAGACGACTTACGCATGGCGCTCCATGCCCCGGGGCCCCAGCACAGCGGCACCCATGTGGGCCCCGACATCAAGGCCTACTCCGCGGCTGGAGGCATCCGCCTCCCCAACGGGAAGCTCAAGTGTGATATCTGTGGGATAGTTTGCATTGGCCCCAATGTGCTGATGGTGCACAAGCGAAGCCACACTGGTAAGCCAACACCACATCCTCTGCTCTTCCACAACACACCCGTGTTTACTGACAGACCAGCATAGGGTGTAGATGGCAGGGTGCAGGATGTAGCGTGGAAAGCTGCACAAGGAAGCATGGAGGGTGTAGTGCAGAAGGCATGTGGGATAATGTTTTGGAAGTAGCGTGTGAAGTATCCAGTGGTAGGATGTACTGTGTTATACACAAAGTGTGTAGGAAGTAGTGTGTAGGAAGTAGCACGAGAAGCATGTAGGGGGAGTGTGAACAAAGTAGTGTGCAAATTATGTAGTGTGTAGGATGTAGTCTAGAATGCATTTTGTAGTGTGTATCATAACGTGGTAAGGTAATGTGGAACGCAAATAGTTAATATATTAGTGTAGTTTTTTGGATTATGTTAGATGTAGTATGGAGAACAGACTATGTAAGGTATATGGAGTAATGTGTGGATGTCACTTTCACATCAGTTTTGTATGTTGGTGTGTGTGTGTATGTGTGTGTATGTGTGTGTGTATATATATATATATATATATATATATATATATATATATATATATATATATATATATATATATATATATATAGAGAGAGAGAGAGAGAGAGAGAGAGAGATTGGGTAATTCTGAAGGAATTGTGTAAAGGGTTATCCTTTTCTCTGTAAAATTGGAAGCAGTAGTTATTGGTTTTACATTTGAAAACTTCTAAGCTCGTAATATTGCAGTATCCCAGGGTCACAGTTCAATCAGAGTTCTGATTCTGAACCTTATGGTTGACTAAACAGAAGAATTACTCCGGACACTGTGATGAGATGTATAGTAAGTAGGAAAAGATTATTTTATCTCACTTTAAATGAACTAAACCATGCATCTCAGTTGTGTTACTTGTTATATATGTTAAAGCAAAGATCTCAATCACTGTGAATAAAAAGAATAAAAACTTGTGTGCACTTCTGCAAAAGATGAGCCAGAGTATCATAAGCATAGTAATGAGTGCACCTAGAAAGGATGATCTTAATGCAGAATATATGGACCCTCATTCACCGTGGATTCCAGCTACTGGTGGAGCACATTTTTCACAGCGGTTCTGAATGGCTGATCTTGATAACTAATAAAACCAAAAATGGGGGGGGGGGAGAAAGTCAAGGAAAACGTAAAAGCTCAAGAACGATAATAAGAGATATAATGAAGAGGCTCTCATTTACATATAAAATATTCTTTCTTGAAACTGTGTGCCGGAAATCCATTTTTAATGAGATTCTTTATATATTTATTTAATATATATCTTTGCTGCTTGACTGGTGAGGCCTATGTTATAGACCCTTTAACAAAAAGCCACATTAACCCTTCTCCAGTGCGGCACAACATGAGAAGGCTAGAGATTGGTTTATTCCAGAACTGCTGATCAGGAAGAGTGCCTTTCAACACAAAGTGTTGCCTGAGCTATTTAAATGAGTCTGAATTTGCATTGTGATGCGGCGCTCTTATTTTAGAGACGAAGAGGAGGGAAAAATGAGATTCTCACATCAAATTGACCCAGGCACTGGTGCGTTGCAAGGCTGGCAGGTTGAGTCTGAAAGCCTCTTGTTTGATGGCGGTGACAGCGGCCTGTGGGACACAGGAAGCGGAGACTCACCCCCCAACCCCCCCACCCTACACAGTCTCTTGTTGGCTTTGTTTGCCCTCCTCACAAAGTGAAGCTTACTTTCCACCAGCTCTCAAAGCGTGCAGCACTGCCTCCTTGAGGCCATAAAAGGCACAGCAGCTATTTATGTCCATACCAGAGACGTAGATGACAACACATAACATATTTATAAAGAGAAGTTAGAGGCCTCTGCTTCGCCTCCATCAGGCACATAATGTGTGCTTTTCATTAGAAGGACAGATACATTAAACAGCAAGCAAGAAATAATCGTCTTTCGGGGGGGCAGGTGTGACTTAAAGCTGTATTATTATGAGGCACATGATGACTGAGGGTGCGCAGGTCCTGAATCAGCAGATTATGTTGATAATAGCTGTTCCTCGTCTAATAGACTTTATTCTGTCTCCACAGGTGAGAGGCCTTTCCAGTGCAACCAATGCGGAGCCTCCTTCACCCAGAAGGGCAACCTGCTGAGGCACATCAAACTGCACTCTGGAGAGAAGCCCTTTAAATGCCATCTGTGCAACTATGCCTGTCGCCGTAGAGACGCCCTCACGGGGCACCTGCGCACACACTCAGGTAGGTGTTGGCCTCTGCCCCGAGACATGCCACACCTAACCTTATGACATCATTATGACATCACTATGACACTGTGCCAGTGAGTAAATAAAAGCTGGGTACTAAACACTGTTAGTCACTGTGAAGATCTTTCATATTTCTCACATGCATACTTTGGATATTTGGATGGTTGGATGGACTGAGACCACTTGATCATGTGAGGATGTGGGTCCTAAAAAATACACTTTTGGTGGCCACTTGATTGTGGTTCGGTGTAACCATGAACACACTACCAACATGGGCCTCATACTGAAGGATGGAAGAGATTTCCAACTAAGATTTAACTTTGAATTTAGTCACAACATCAGCAAGTTCAGAGAGGCATGGTGGTGCACTGGATGGCACTGAGGCCTCCCATCTCCAAGGCTGGCCTTTCACTGGATGGTACTGAGGCCTCCCATCTCCAAGGCTGGCCTTTCACTGGATGGTACTGAGGCCTCCCATCTCCAAGGCTGGCCTTTCACTGGATGGTACTGAGGCCTCCCATCTCCAAGGCTGGCCTTTCACTGGATGGTACTGAGGCCTCCCATCTCCAAGGCTGGCCTTTCACTGGATGGTACTGAGGCCTCCCATCTCCAGGGCTGGCTTTTCACATCCTGTTTCTGCTTTATGCTCCCTGTGATGCATGGGTTTCCTCCAGCTACTCTGATTTCCACCCATGATTCAAAGACATGCAATTACGTTGACTGGCATCTCTAAATTGCCCATAGTGTATAACTGTGTGCACTAGTACATACAGGTTACGGCCCATGGCTCACTCCCTTGTGCACTTTGTTGCCTGAAATAGGTCCCAGTTCCCCAGTATAAATACGTACTTGATAAGCGCTAAGAAGATACATATATGGATTAGTAAAAAACCATTCTGTGCTGAGACGGCTTTGCCTTTCTTTCAGTTGGAAAGCCACACAAGTGTGCGTATTGTGGGCGGAGCTACAAACAACGCAGCTCATTGGAGGAACACAAGGAGCGCTGTCATAACTACCTGCAGTGCATGGGACTTCAGAACAGCATCTACTCAGGTTTGTGTCTGAGCATGTTGACCAATCAGATTCAAAAGTCTGAGGAGTGGGTGTGGCTGCTACCAGCAATGAGAACAGAACACCCAGTTATCATATCAACCAAAGACAGGCAAAATTCTAGCTACCAAAATCAGGATTCATCTTTCTCATTGATTGTTAGCTAGTGTTATGTTTTGTTGTTGGTAAGGGTAGAATTTAGAATATTTTAGCACGTGCAGAACAGGCCATAAGGTTGGGTTAAATTCTAAGATGTTGTAATTTGTCTGAAAGAAATTTGTTTTTGAATGACTCATTGGGTTTTGGTACTGATTAGGGAGCTGCAGCAGCACATGCGGTTTTAAAAAAATCTTTTTGCCAAATAGTATTTATAAAGACGGAATAACACGAGTCGTTAGAAGCATATTCCCTCAGGTATCTGTAGGTCTAGTCAGAGTAGATCTTTGTGGCTGTAGATGTTGGAGGGATGCGGAGTGGGCAGGACAGGAGCCTGGGGGTCCTCATGTAGGCTCATGCATCAGCACCGTTAACATTTCTATCATCTGTAAGTTGAACGTTACGCTGATAGCACACCCAGAGACACTATGCCACGGAAAACACTAAACATTTTTGTGGATTTGATGAGACAGATTTTACTGTCTGGAACCTAAATCTGACTTTTCTGTCTTACTTTCCAGTAGTGAAGGAAGACAGCAACCAGAATGAGCTGAGTGAAGACTTAAGCCGTGTGGGGACAGAGAGAGCCTTGGTGCTAGACAGACTAGCTAATAATGTAGCGAAACGTAAAAGTTCTATGCCACAGAAGTTTGTGGGTAAGGGCCAAAGTCTGCTTCTTTTGTGTGTCCATAGCAAGTAGGAGTGCTGTAGCTTCAACCCCCTGGTGCAGCCTGCTCATACCAGTAGGGAATGGGCACTAAGCTTGTGCCTGCACTGGCCATCTGGTTGCCTTACATGCCATGTTAACTGGGATCCCTGTTGCTCTTCTGTCAGTCCTCTACAGCACATCAGGGAAGCAGTAGATGCACTCAGTGGCTACAAGTCAGCATTGTTTTAATTATAACACCAACTTATGATCAGAATTGAGGATAAACTCTAATAGCTGTAGTATTACAAATTGTAAGTATAATTGTGTTTATCTATGAATTGTCTTGAGCTTGAAATCTACTGCTGTAAGTCATAGTGCCTGTTTTTGTGGGATAAAACCCTTTTCTTACATGTCCCATAAAATAATGGGCAGTTACTAAAGAGGCCCTCCTCCACATTCAGAATCAGAGAGAACTTCGGAGGAGCCACTCTAGCCAACGCCAAGCTGTCCATCAGTTGTGCTTGTGTGTGTGTGCGTGGCTTTGTGTGGCTGAGGCCAGTTGGGGAGATGTCATGACACAACCTGACGTGTCTCCCTTTCTCCTCACTAAATTACCTCTCAGTGTGGCCTAACACACCAGCTACAAACTCCCCAGGCAGGTCTCAGGGTGGTCTACAGCCATGGTCTACAGCATAAAGGAGAGAAACTTTTATTAGAACAAAAGTCTCGCTTAGCCTATCAGGACAGGAGGCTTACATGAAGTAAGTGTATATGTGAAGCCTAAGAGCAGCCGGTGACCCCAGCACAAACCCCCGCCCTTTCCTCTTCACACCCACAGGTGAGAAGCGCCTTTCTGACCTGTCTTACGATGGTGGATCGGCAGGATTCAAAGACAGTGAAATGATGCAGCCGCATGTCATCGACCAGGCCATCAACAGCGCCATCAGCTACCTGGGGGCCGAGTCCCTGCGTCCCCTGGTGCAGCCGTCCCCCGCTTCCTCCGAGGTGGTGGTCAGCCCAATTTACCCCCTGCACAAACCCCCACCTGAGGCATCGGGTACCAATGGATTGTCAGCAAAGGACAGCGCCGCTGAGAACCTGCTTCTGCTGTCCAAGGCCAAGTCTGCGTCCAGCGAGCGGGACGCCTCTCCCAGCCACAGCGGCCATGACTCCACCGACACTGAGAGTAACAATGAGGAGCGGCCAGCAGGGGGCACCAGCCTCATCTACTTGACCAACCACATTGCTCCAGCTGCCCGCAATGGCAGCCTGGTCAAGGAGGAGCAGCGTCACTTGGAGGTGCTGCGTGCAGCAGGTCTAGAGTCGCCGGCCGACGGGCTGAGGGTGCTAAGTAACGAGGGGGAGCCGGTGCGGGTTTACCGCTGTGAGCACTGCAGGGTGCTCTTCCTGGACCACGTCATGTACACCATCCACATGGGCTGCCACGGCTTCCGTGACCCTTTTGAGTGCAACCTGTGCGGCTATCGCAGCCAGGACCGCTACGAGTTCTCCTCTCACATGACCCGAGGAGAGCACCGCTACTGAGCAGGTACAAATGTACACACACATACAGAGGCAAGCGCAAAGGTACACTGTGCAGACTGAGGCATGAGGACACACACAGGTGCATATACATACACACAGCAAGGCACGAGTACACACACTCATGCCCACCAGAACAGTTTGAGCCCATTATTTTCATTGATTTCATTTACAGTATAAGTGTAAGATTACGGGAATACTGATCATTCATACAGGAACTCAGTCTGACCACTGAATGGCAGTATTATTGACATATAAATGAATCTAGGTTATTTGAAACCTTATAGATGAATGCAAACATCACAATTAATAGATTCATGGCAAAAGAATTGGTTGTTAAACACAAATATTTCCTACAAAGCATATGTGCGGTTAGAATAATTGCAAAGTTAAGTCTCAAAAAAAGCATGTGGTTCATAGGTAAGAAGGTAAACGTGGTCATGTTAAACTCATAAATAAATATTTTTATATACTTTTATGAATTGCACCTTAACATTGTGGTTTTTTGGCTCATTTAAATGTATTTCTTTTTTATATTATAAAAATAGAAGTACAGCTCTTATATTCCTCCAGTTGAAGGCAGTCTTGGCCTGAATGTGTCATGTGTATTGTGAACAAATCTTTGAAAATGCTTCTTTGACTTGTGCCATAGTCTTCCATAGTCCCTTGGCCTTGCAGACTTGGCCATCAAATGACCTGTTAACTGCATGTACATATGGTGTAAATTATATATCTGCAGAACATACACCTGAGGTGGTGGCACATATTTACGTGCAAATATGTACATTTAGGCTTGTTTTAATACCACTGTTTAAAAAGAGTCTCATTTTTTAATACTGATTTTTTTATTTGTGTTTTTGGATTGTTTCTTTTATTCTAAAAAATGTTTGGATTTCATTTTGGTTTAGAGTAGCGTGGTTTTCTCGGACAATTATTTCCCAATATTAAAGCCTGACTTCTCCCTTCATCTTGTTTTGGATTTTCTGCATGTTTCAAACTTTCTGCAAGTTGAGGAACTCCATCATGAAATATTAGACGTTGTTATTGTGTATCAGAATAAAAATGCCAAATGGGAGTAGATGTGGGATATATGCAGAGGCGGCATTTGAGGTAAACATGTCCCCAGCTATACTGATACGGTGTCTATAGATGTGGGATATACGCAGAGGCAGCATTTGAGGTAACCACATCCCTAGGTATACTGACCACGTCCCCAGCTATACTGATACAACACCAAGGAGTTTTTCACAGTGAGCTGCAGGGCAAAACTCTGACATTCACTGAGCACAACCTGTCACATTTGTGCCCCTTTTCAGGTCTGTTTTTCGGTTTGGCAGACTAGCCACAAAAATGTCTTTCAGAACATATATTTAAAAAAAACATTACATTTATTTTTACACAGTCACCAAACACGCACACACACACACACATGTATATGTGTGTGTATATAAAATTTATATAATTACATATATACAAATACATATACATACATATATATATATATATATATATATATATATATATATATATATATATATATATATATATATATATATATATATATATATATATAGACACACACACAGATTCATAGCAGAGCGGTGGCCAGTATACACAGAAAAATTACAGAATCATTGCAGAGCTACCGACATGTATATTTCCGTTAGGTAGTTTTGAGGACAAAGAAGCATCCAGTGATTGCAGACACAGGTGATTAAATCCCAGAAGTGACAATCTATCCAGTGATTACCCAGGGATGGGCAAAGAAACAGACTCAGTGATGGAGGTCGGCTGGTGTTTTGGATATAATCCCTCTTCTCGTAAACTCACAGAAACGCTTTGCTACTCTTTAGTTATTCATTTATCTATGAAATTTTCACATCTTCTTCACACCCTGTAATTATTAAATAAATGACAATTGTTAATGAAGTGATTATTGCTCTAACGTATTAAAACTCTATCAGAGAAGATTCAGTTGTTCTCTGTGACTAATTTGTTGCATATATAAATGCATCATGTGGCTGTTTTGTAATAAAACTACAGAAATGTTGATGGTTCAGGCAAAGCAGTTAAAGACACGCTACTTGTGGCAAAACTGGTGTCTTAAAAGAGCTGAATGACAGGCAGAACTCCCAGGTTTCCTGTCACCATGGATGCCGCTAAAGCATGCAGTTTGTACCCACGGCAGTTACAGAAATACAATCACAGTAGATTGCATCCTCTGTTCATTAAGCTACAAAGCAAAAAGACAAAGTCTATTTAAATAACTAATGCTTAATAACTTTATAGTATTTATGTTTAATATGCAAGCACATTTTGTTTGGTGTTTTTACTATTTTTAATGTATTTTTTAATTAATTAGTATTTTATCCATATACTTGCTCCAAGTCCTCCATTGTGGGTGAAAGGGGACATAAAACAGGCATAGTACCACATAAACAGGACCATTATTGAAATTGACATTTCTGAGCTGCCCCATGTTTATTTCTGCACTAGAGAAAACAACTCTGTCTTTACAAGAGAAAATGTACAGAATCTCCGCATTGTTTAACACGCAAAATATATGCTCAGTAATACTGAAATACTGTATATCCTCAATATCAATAAAAAAAACCTTTTTATATTATCTAATGTTTGTCTTATTAACTCTTTCTGGAAATCATTCTTGTTTAGAATAACCCATGTTAAACTTTAGGAACTGTGACAGTATCAGTTACAAACAATAATATCACATGTAATTGTTAGTTGTCCTATTTTAAGAAATTTCCAAACTTCTTACCAAATTGTCTTAATTTCATGCAATATTAAAGAAAAACAGCTGTCAGCTGTATGATGTTTCACCTGGAAAACTAGTTTAAGATCTAAGTTGATACCTGATATAATATTGTGACATATTAAAGAAGGAAAATCTATTCAAACAAGTGAATTTTCCAGGCCCTTATGCAGTCAGGTAAACGTGTCAGTGGCTTGCTAATTTTCATAAAGCAGTTGGCAGGTATGTAACTGGAGATTGATCCTTCCAATTGTTAAGAACAAAAGATGAGTTACAGATTCATTTATACCCTTAAGACACTGTACTGGAATTTCCTGGGAACTAAATTATATTGTAAATGGTATAATGAAACCATGACTGACTCATCTTAGAGGTCATCTGCTACCCAGTCCTCTGGATGTCAGGGAAGAATTTGGCTTAAAGACTATGTACTATTGAAATAGATGCAAAGACACAGCACAATTTTGTCACAAATGATAAAATGCACAAAACATATACTGCAGACGGATTCATGCATAACAAACTCCAGTAAGCAGGAGTGAAATACAATGTTGTTATAACAGAGGAGTAAAACAGCTTCCATCCTAAGGTCTGGACTGTGAGCAGTGGAATATTGGACTTGATTTGAGAATGAAAGTTTCAAATTATTTAACATCAGCCCACCAGGTTCAGCAAAGTTTATATTGTGAAAGGTTGAGGCCACACACAAAATTTGACTTCATGCAGGTGTTCATGAAATCCCCTCATCTTAGAATATGGCAGCATCATGAACAATCAGTGTCTGCAGCACTGGCATGTAAAACAAATTCATATTCCTTGATCATTACAGTGCAAACTGTCATTGGCTACCCATTTGTGGTCATTTTTGTGGCCATAGATTTTGCATTCACAAACTATCGTGTTAAATGTCTGTCTCTTTTTCTCTCTCGCACTCTGAGATACAACTCACAAACACTGTTACTCCAATGCCATTTGTTCACATTTGCTATACTTTTTCATGATTGCTGACATGCTTCTCCGTTTGGCAGTTTCTGTGAAAGATTTACCTGTATCTCAGGCACCATCCACACAGTCTCTGTGATTTACCTGTATCTCAGGCACCATCCACACAGTCTCTGTGATTTACCTGTATCTCAGGCACCATCCACACAGTCTCTGTGATTTACCTGTATCTCAGGCACCATCCACACAGTCTCTGTGATTTACCTGTATCTCAGGCACCATCCACACAGTCTCTGTGATTTACCTGTATCTCAGGCACCATCCACACAGTCTCTGTGATTTACCTGTATCTCAGGCACCATCCACACAGTCTCTGTGATTTACCTGTATCTCAGGCACCATCCACACAGTCTCTGTGATTTACCTGTATCTCAGGCACCATCCACACAGTTTCTTCTTGTTACTGTGTGCCTGCTTTTGAAGCTTCACTTGCAGAGTCTAACGCCTAATCTGATACATACTGCTCATAGGCATTCAGATCAATGCATTGCAGTGATTCTGCCTTTGTGACAGTAATTTAGTTACTTCAGTGTTACAGTTGTTTTTCATGGAGAGTGTCCATCATTTCATCCATCCCCTGCAGATGGAAATTCAGGAGCCAAAACTCCACACCGAACCATTCAGGGAGGCGGGGGTGAGGATAAGCGGGAGCCCCAGCACCCCTGGGACCATGACTGTAGCAGAGAGCACTAACCAGCTCCAGTGGATTCCATAAGAGGCCGCATTGCCACCAGATGGCCGCTGGGCCAGTCGGCAGGAACGGGAAACAGCTGCAGTAAACTGGGAGGTGGGGGAGGGGTGATTTGCATAGGAGGGACAATCTGCTTGACAAAACAGCTCCTTGAACTGGATCATAGACTCAAGCGGGGCGTCTCACTTCTCCTTTATGTACCTGACACATGCTCACTCGCTTGCACACGTTCATAGCCTCTGCCAAAGGTCAGCGCTGATCTCCTTCCAGCTTTGCGCTTCTTGAATCTGCAGCAGAGTAGAGCATCTTCTTAGCTCATAGCTGCTCCGGGGGATTCACCCACTGACTGCCCTTTCAGCCCACGGCGACCCACATGTGACCCATCTCTCTGCCCAACTGTTAAAGTAATTACTACACATTTGGCTTCATCTTTATTCAAATACTCTGCTCTTTTCCAATTTTCACTGCTGCTGTTACTGACGCATGGAATGAATCCTTTAACCCCTTTCCAGGTTGTTGTGGCTTGTAAAGAAGCTTAATTTCATCGTATTGATGTGACAAAGATGAGAGTACATATATGAATAAATATCACCTGTATATAGGAACACCGATATATGATTAAACATCAGTGTATGAGAACACCTTGCATGTAAATCTGTCTGGGACACCTGTTTGTAACATCACCAGTGTGTTGGTTCTCCTGTATATCATAACACCAGTCTACTGAAGCTTGTATCCAGTGACACCTGAGTGTAGTAACGGCTGTACGCAGTGGCACCTGTGCATAGTGCAGTGTACCCTGTGGGCTCAGCTACGACTCCTGCAAAAATTAGTCAATATATTCCAACACAGTAGCATTGGCTCTTTCCCTGCCTATCTATATAATGTTAACTATGGTCGTACTGCTGAGTACTATCCACTCTCCCCAGAACACAACACTGATAAGGGCTTGGCTGTGTCTTTTAAACTTTATGGAATGATTGGTTCACACCTTCAGCAACATGCTTCAACACAGAAATGAGCCCCCAGTTCATAGGACTTCAAGCATCCAGAACCTGCAACATCCTGCAGCCGCACTTCCTCAAACATCCAGAACTAGGGGTGGACTGACTTCTCAGGGAGTCCTAGGCTGACATGGGTAGGGGTCCTCTGGAGATATTTTTGGAGCTGAAAGAGAAACGAGAGGGAATTATAAAACAATTGAACATCAAAAATATTCCAATCAAAGTGTGGAATGCCAGTGGTAAAACTTACGTCAGGGTGGGGGCAGGAATGCTGTCAATAAAATGTGCTGATGAGTGGGATTGTGGTATCGCACCAAAGGATCGACTGCCCAAATTTAAAAAGTTTATCCGTTCTCTCTTTCGCTAAGGTTAGTGCTGAATTCTTGCATCTCTTCATTTAATTGTGTTCTCTCCAAGTCTGATCACAAGTTGTCCACCACTTTAGCAAGACAGTATCAGGCACTGAAGATGTTAGTAGTGTAATTTTTGTGCCACTTTCTCCTCTTTGTGCCAGTTTGTTCGCTTGGCAGGGGAACAACCCGTAGACTCCAGTGCAACTTTGCCTGTCTTTAAAACTGTCACTAAAAAAGGCAAATAACATATATGTTGCTCTCATTTAATTCAATTCACTTAAATTTTATTTGTATAGTGCATTTTCACAACATTACATCAAGGAAAGAACCTTGGGAGGAACCAGACTCAAAGGGGGAGCCCAACCTCCAGGGGCCAGCAGAAGAAGTCAAATTTAACAAAATTTAAACAATAATATTATATTATATCCTTAGATGTAACTTCTGGGAATTCTGTCTTCAAGGGGCCCCTAATTTTCGGGGGTCCCAGGTGCCTACCTACCTTGCCTTATGGTAAAGTCCACTGCTGTCCAAAACACTCACTAACTCAAACATCCAAATTGCACGCTATGTCTATCATCCCAGACCCCATATGTCCAAAGCACACTACCTTAAACATTCCATCTCTCATACGTTTCTATTTAGATGATAGCCACGACTTGCAGAGATACTGTACCAGAGAGCATTGTTCATGTTTGAGCTGCCGTGGTTTGATTAAACCACAACCCCCCCTAGTGCCCACAGTAAGGTAAGGAGGGTTGACGGGTTTCACTTCAGCATCCCTTCTGCTCTCTTCCCACTCATGGTGACCCCCGCAGTAAGGGAAGGCTGGCCGGAGGAGCTGTCCCATGCCGGCCGCCCCGCCTGGCTGTCATCACTCCTTAGGGACAACTGCTTCACTTGCGCTGTTGGCCTCGGGTACAAAGACTCGCCATGGTGGCCAGACGCCCAACTACGGATCTGTCTAAAATATTCATCACCGACTTGACAAAAAGATGAAAAATAAATGAAATCCTTTTTTCATGGTCTTCCAGGTTGTTTCATAAAAATTACATGAGAACTTCTTTCCATCTCTAAGCGACACCCCTCTCTACCACAGGCGGCAAGACCACAACGCTGCAAGGACGAGAACTGGCCGGAGATTCACAGAGGACAGACTTCAAAAAGACTCCAGGCCGGAGAGGGGCTTGGCACAAAGGCAGAAGGAGAATCTCTGTCCTAGCTCCCTGGAAACTGAGGCCCTCTTGTGGCTGATGTTAAGAAGGCTCATCTGGAGAAGTAGAGCAAGAAGGATGAGGCCACAAATAGACCAGGTCATGGTCTGTCCAGAGTGCTGTTGTACTATTTTTCATCTTTACTGTAGTTAATGCTAAGTAACACATAATATTTACCTATTAAACGTTTTCGAGTAAAAACCAAAAATCCCATGTGGCCAGGACTTCACCAGAAATGTCTTTTCATAACATGCCTGCTGTTGTATAATGTGAATGCAATGGAGGTGTTCCAATCTTTTAACAGTGTTCTGACTCAGCTTATTGACTTCCTCACTGGTCTCAGGACTACCTATTACTTTGTGCTTTGAGTTTAGAACTTACACAACACCAGCTTGAGGAGAGTGGGACCAATGATAGGCCATGGATAGGTGGCACATGTCAAATTCCTTGTGCTCTAAACGGAGACCCAAGCAGTGGTTTGCAGTGTGAACTACTGAAGTCATTTGTACAATAGACTGTAATGAGTGCTACACTGACATCTAGAGGTGCTTACTGTTTGTGCACAGAGTCAGGAATTGTAACAATGTTCCAAGTTAACCTGCTGTGTTGTTGTATTTGAAATTACATAAGAGAAAACCACAATTTGGTTAAATCAGCATCAACATTAGTTATTAGACAATATGAGTACCAGCCACATGAGTGAAGTCTTCATTCATTACTTTGCTCAGTTTTTCTGTGATAGCTTCTACAAATAAACCAAGCAAACAAAGGATTACAACTTAGGTTTTAAGTTATGGTTCTTTGTTTGGCTGAGGAAGTAGCAGCCATTACCTTCACAGTAAGCATTCCATACTGACATATGACTTCTGACAGTACTGAGATTAAAGCTTTGGCCACATTTCCCAACTCTGTGCCCGGTGGCAGTGTCCAGATATGACCGCTGTGGTTGAATAATGGCTTAAGTATGTGGGACTGTACAGAACAGGACAAGCTGCACATTGCTCAACTTCCCCTCCAGGATGAAGACATTTACTCCAAAGCACTGAGAGACTGCTCCAGTAAGCTAGTAGATCTCAGTTGCTGGAAAGTATTGTTAAAATAAAAGAGAAGCCTTTTCGTGACTGTTCTGATATCAACAATACTCGTTGTGAAAAGGAGCAAGAAGTGAAGTTCATTCCCTTCTTTGGCTAAATGATCTATTTCAGGGGTAAAGGGAAGAAGGCAGCCAAAGTCAGCCGTGTCCCAGAGGCAAAGTGAGGATCTTGCCTAATTTCCTTTCTGCTACCAGGACAAGAGGGCACTGGTAGTGTAACTCCACAACGGAAATTAGGCAATATTTAACTAACCAGGGATACAACTCAGCAAGAGATCTGTTTTACTGAGATGGCGACAGAATTACACAGGCATAAAACAGCTAATTACCATTGTCATTTCATCACATGCATGGAAATGTACAAAAATCAATCAAAGAAAATTCCTAGTTACAAGTGCTAGACAGATTTTCTTTGCTACCTAAACTTATATACAAAATTTGGGATGTATTTTCTCGTACGTTTCTCAGTACTTTTCACTATCATATATAACATATTCTACTTTCTCCTCGTGTTTTATCCTCATGCCTTTCTGCACATGTGTATCCCTTGAACGAATCAAGCACAAGAACAATTTATATTGTAGGCCAATCGCAGTACATTTAGAAGCAACAGGGTGAAAACAACAGTAACATCATCCTTTGTCATCTATTTGCTAAAGAATGTGCCTTGCAAAAGTATTCACACCCCTGAATGACGGTCTGCTTTTATTGAATTACAAGTGTTATGTTGAAATTCTGTGATATTTCAAACACAAAATTATTTTAATTTGACATTGCTTTACAGTACAAAATAATTTAAATAGAAAACTATAAATAAATAATTAATAGTTTTAACATAGGAGTTATTTAATGTTAATACTCTGCAGAGCAACCTGTTTCTTACCCAATAACAGTTTTAAATATTTTGGGGTAATTATTTACCAGCTTTGCACACTGTTCTGGAGTTATTTTCATGGAACTAGGATTGCTCCAGGTGGTGTGTGTGGGTCTTTGGGGTAACCTTTAGGGCAGCTGTTCAAAGCCAGGTGTGAGGACTCTTCAGCCAATCTGTCCTCTAATTAGTAATTTCATAACAGTTGCAGCAAAAACCTGCAGACACAACGGCCCTTTCTGGATAAGATCCACAGGTTTGGATGCCGTGCCTGCAATTGGCTGGTGGCTGGCTGAAATTCCAGAGTTGGCAGCGATTTCACTGTTGGCCCTTAACCCCAATTGCTCCAGAGACTGGGTGAAGCTGTATGTTATGTTGCATAAAAGTGTCTCTTAAATAAATATAATCTAAAACTTCAGTAGAGGTGTTGCTACTGTTAAATTTGCACCTCACATTTGAATTTTGGCAAAAAAACTCCCTCATTCTCATCTGACCACATAATCTTTCCTCATATTGCAACTGGATCACTATGATTCTTTTTTGGCAAATTCCACATGTTTTCACGTGGCTTCTCGTGTGCCACCTTCCCATACAGGCCAGTGTTATGCAGACTTCTTAATATGGTTATTTCATCACTTTAACTGTGGGGTATTTATTCAGAAAATGTTAAAGTTTAATGATTCTCTAGTAGAAACCCAATTTAAAGCAATTGTGTCCTACGGCAGCTGTTTGTCACCTGTGTAAAATTAGAGCTTTCACAAGACAAGGGCTGAATAGTAATGCATCGTTCCATTTACCTTGGAGGTCAGAACTGGGAATGACGTCACAGACAAGTTAACCACGTTCCAACAGTCGGAAAGCCATTTAGCAATTCCAGGGCCCTGTTTCAAAAAGCAAAGTCTGTTGCTTAGCTGGATAACTTGTCAGATTTCATATACCCAGTTGAAATGAGAACTTTTGTTCATTTACATTCAGCCCAGAGTACCTTAATGACTGATTTTAAGACGTAAGTGCTAAGAAACAGTATAAAACTACAGCTTTAACTTCGGTTGCTAAAGGGTGTAGCCGTCTTGGATTCTGAGGTCGGGTTGCAGAGGTTCCTCCGATTTCATCAGTCAGAGTTCCGACTTCAGGGGGCATCCCAGCTGAAATTTCAAATTAGGAACTTGGAATTTCCCAGTTATGAGTTCAAATGGAACGCAGCATTATACAAACAGCACACATATACGTTTTTTTTTTTTTTTTAAACAAGCCCACTATAAAATGAACCTTGAGTTGCAGTGCTTGAATTAAATCAGAGAACTCAATTTTCAAGAAAGGATCTATAATTCAGTAAAATTAAAGAACAGGTTTGAACACATTTGTAAAGTGCTGTATGTTGGGGAAAGAAGCTATGTTATCTCTCACTTGGTTTGTGGGGAATACCCAGCGTATACAGTGTTCCGTAACACAGGGCCTGCCATCGTCCACCCTTGAATAACTCCTAAATAGGTTATGCAAATACACGGGACAGTTCTGCTATTCACACATCCTAGATTAGGCGTAGGAACCCTGCTCCCTGCTGTGTGGTTTGTGTTGGCCATGAATGGATGGAAATACACAGGTTGTCCTCACTTCATCACATCCAATGCTTTAGCACATAAACAGAATATAGTTTCAGATGTTCATCTTTATTACGTTTCATTGAAAATCCTAGATACAAAAATCCATTTTCAAGAACATACTTCCATGCATTTTCAAGCTTAATAACAATGAGAACTGTGCAAAACTCATTTATAGTTTGCATAGACTTTGCAATTTATATTTGCAAAAGTTCCTGTACCATTCAAGATTTTGAAAATGACATAGTCTTTGGAATGATTTAAAATGTTACATCACCAAAATTATACTTGTGTACATACATTATAATAACAGAGGGCTTGGTGAAGGCAGGACATCAGAAATCTGCCTGAATGTCCGGATCAGCGGCCACAGCCGAAGGTCCTGTTCCACTCCTCGTAGAGCTCCAAGTCTTTGGAGGACACACTGGGTCGCACAGTCTTCAGGGCATCCTGGAAATCGGTATGAACAATGGGACGCACTTGATCAGGTGTGATACTGGCAATGTCATCTACCTGGATGCTGCGAATAGGGCCCAGCGCTGCCTCTCTGCAAAGCTGGGTCATATCAGCACCGGAGAACCCTTGGGAGCTGGAAACAACACAATCCAGCTCCTCTGACTTTAAATGGCATTTCTCACGGGCCATCAGGTTGGCTACGATTTGGCGACGAGCTGCGGCCTCAGGCAGGGGGATGTACAGGCGCTTAGCTAGCCTTCGCCGGGCTGCCTCATCAATCTCCTGTGGTCGGTTGGTGGCCCCGACCACCAGGATCCGGTCATCAGCTGAGGTGGCTGCCCCATCCAGCTGGACCAAAAACTCAGTCTTGATGCGTCGTGAAGAGTCATGCTCACCATCTGTCCGTTGGGAAAGCAGTGAGTCAATTTCATCAATGAAGATAACGGCTGGCTGGTGGCAGCGGGCAATTGCGAAAAGGGCCCGGACCATCTTCTCACCTTCTCCAACCCACTTAGAAGTCAGGGATGAGGCACTAATACTGAAGAAGGTGGCCCCAGACTGACATGCAATGCATTTGCCTATCAGTGTCTTTCCGGTACCAGGAGGGCCAAAAAGCAGGATTCCTTTGGGGGGACCGCGAAGCCCAGTGAAGATGTCGGGTCGCAGCATGGGCCACACTACAATCTCCTTGATTGTGGCCTTTGCAAACTCCAGTCCAGCAATGTCATCCCAAGAGATTGGTGGGCCATGATCCATGATCTCACTCATGATCAGCTCAATGATCTTGGGTTCAAAGTTCTTTAGCCGTTCATCAATAGGCTGAGACTCCTGGACTGACCCACTGGCACCTGCCCCCTCACCATCCTCTTGCCTGGGCATAGGGGACACGAATTTGGAGAAGGCACCACGGGATCTGTTGGCACCCAGGGACTTCTTCATCCCACCAGATAGCCCAGCTGGCTGGACTCGCTGTGGTTGCTGACCGTGTTTCTTCTGCTGCTCCACTACCAGCTGCTCTTTGGCTGTCCTGAAGCTGCTGGCTCGTCCATCATCCCCTCTCTTTCCTGCAACACTGGAGCCACCACGTGTTTCAGAAGCCACATGGCAAGACTGAGAGTTATTGCAGGCCTTCCGCTTCGAAGGGTTTGAGGGGAAGAAAACGGACAGATTGCTAGGGGCAGGCTGACAGTTCATGTTAGCACTGCTGCTAAATAGCGGGTTCATAGTGGGTTGAGCTGTGCTGCAAGATCCAAAGGAAGAAGATGGAAGCAATGCTCGATGGCCACTCTCTTTTCCTGCCCCATCTCTCAGAACATTACTGCAAGCCCCAGTAGCCTCGGTTTTTGAAAACACATCCGCACTGCAGGTTCCCAGCTTCAGAGAGCAGCCTTGATCACTCTCACCATTAAACCCCCCACCAACTACAACATCCACATCTTCTCGTGGTATGAGGGCACTCACAGCCCCAGTTTCACCACGGACAATGTGCTGCACACAGGGCAAAGCCAGGACACTTTCTGGTGTCAAGGCCGACTGCCACTGTATGCTGTCGTTTCTGTGTCCACGAGCCAGGTGCAGTACACTGTTGGCATAGTTGTTCAGGCCTGTGCGTGGGTCATCGGAGTCCAGCACTGCGGAGTAGAGCTCAGTGTATTTCCTGAGTAGATGGGCTGTAGCTGAAGCTGACAGCAGAGAAGTCGCCCATGCATACTGCACGTCCAGGATGTGTGCACGGTAAGCATCTGCCTTTTGTTCAGGTGTGCAGGTGCCAGATGAAATGTCAAAGGTCCTCTTCTGCCACTCGCTCAGGTGTGCCTCACTCATGTCTAAGCCTGTGAGGGACAGCAGCAGTGTGTTAAAATAAGACATCAGGTGGTGGGAGGGGCAGAGCGAAATGCAAACCGCAGGAGTGCTAAAGCAGCTGGCGCAGCCTCACTGGGGCTGACAGAAACAGGGAGCCCCACGAAGGGTCAGTGGGCTCCTTCCTGGATATGGGTACATCCTTTACTTAGCAGGCAAACTGGTCTCACTCAGTGTCCATTTTTTTATTTTTATTTTTCATACTAAGGCTATAAAAAAATCATATTATGTCTCTTAAATATATTTCACAAAGACCTCTGTAAGAGTTTGAAAAAGAAAAAAAAAATCTTGTCCCATTATAAGAAGGTTACGTCACTAGGCTAAAGATAAGCTGTTTAACATTTTACAGAGTTAACAGGAAAATAACTGAGCAACCACAGTACGAACAGGACATAATGCAAAAACATTCCACTTATGAAAACCATAAGCACAGGCATTCGTATTCGAAAAGATAGCAGGTTAACTGTTCAACAACTTTTATTAATGCATTAATAAAATTATTAAGTAAATGAAAATATCCACGTGCACAAGGAAGCACGTCTGTAATATTAAGTAAATTTACTACCAGGCTACTGATCAACCTGAATTAGCTAACATGCAACTCATACGCCGGGATGAAAGAAACCTGAAGCAGAATTAAAACCTGCGTTTATATTTTTGTCGACGAACGGTACATAATCCCCTCAATATATAACCCACAACTTACATTAAAAATCAAGTTATCGACAGTAAGAACAAGTCATTCTAACCTTCTAACTGTGACATTTAGCAACGAAGCAAATTTACTGCTCAGCGACATCGGCCAACATTTAATCTAAATAAAGGTTATATTAGGTTATACAAGGTATATAGGTTATATTAGGGGTTAATTATCTACTAAAAATTATTGTAAAATATCACATACTTATTTTACGGTACGCGTTTCCGAAGAGATAAACTTAAAATTTACCAAAACAACTCATGCTAACTAAGAGCGACTACAAAGTTCCCGCCATGTTCCGTATTCGGTCAAACTCGGGCAGAAAATCGGACTGACTCGGAACAAAAGATCGGACCAACTCGGACCAAAATCGTAAAGACTCGGGCTGAAAATCGGAAAGGCTCGGAATAAAGATCGGACAGACATGAATGAGGATTGGACACAATCGGAGGCCGCTAATCGGAAACACATTGTCTGGAGGTTTATAAAGACACTTATAAAGAAATTCACAGTGCAAATTAAAGCTTAAGCATTGATTACAACATGAAGGTATGAAATATCACATAACATACATATAACTACAGTTTGAAGGAAGCACTTCTATAAGAATTTCACTATAATATGTACACATACCAATAAAAAATCTGGGACCTTTTTAGAATGCGTAATTTAAAAATCAAATTCAGAATTATCTGTATTCAGAATTGGCGCCGGAGCATGCTGGGAAATTGTAACACAAACAATTTACTTGTGCTGGCCATAGTCGCTTGTGCCATTGCCTGTGTCTTGCATGAACCCTGTCCGATTCTCGTGTGTCTTTAGCCAGAGTATAAATTACCCACCGTGTTTATGCCTTACTGTCCAGCGTCCGACCTCCCTGCTTTTCCTCGTTATTTATTAATTAGATGCTTGTTTGATGCCGTTGTCAATTAAAATGCACAGTTTTTCCTTAAAGTTTTATCGTTTTTCTGTTTGCCAGGCGTTTTATTAACATTTGTTTTGGGATTATTAAAACATTATACTATTTCAAATTACTGTACTGCATTTCACATATGAATTATGAACTCTTTAATATTAATGATCTAAAACTTTAATATACTTACATGTGGTTTATAATTCGGTTATAACAAACTAGTACATAACAAACAAACAAATACTTAGCTAACACTAGTTGTAATTAATTAAACTGATTTACTAGCTAATGATAAAGATGTTACAAACCACAATATATAAACACCACCAATCCTTTAACAACCGATAGAAGACCGTGTGGAAGTCGATATTTCGACCACTAGATGGCATCAAATACACAAGAATATCATAAGGGCCTCGAAGTGGGATAACATCATCTTGCTAGTACTTCGACTTCATGAATTGGTTCACTGCGCATGGGCAGGAATTTAAGGTTAAAAAAGAAAAAGGGAAAAATCGCAGGCTTATTAACCGCAAAGCTTTTATTTTAACATGTCAATATCAGTACATAAATACACAGTTTTAACATGAGCTTGGACACACCAATCATATAGAAATACTTTTACATCAATTTTCAGTGGCAGTAGTTTTTGACTGAAAGATATAGGAAGTGACAGAGGTGACAACATAGTACTAAAAACAACAGCAAAAAAGTTCAGACCTCACGTGTTGAATGTCAAGTGTATCTTCTCTCTGCATCAATATATACAAATTACTAAGCCGAGTCAGTTAAAGACAGAGTTATAGCTGTTGTGTATTTGTCAAGCCAGTGGTAGCAACTGATAAAATATATTCAAGATACAACCACTTCTAACAGAGCACAGAAGTGAGCTGGTTTAGCAAGGGATGATATTAAGAGGGTCATCCTTTCCCACTCAAGCACAAACAGCCATTCAAGGTGGATTATCATTCTTAGTCAACAAGAAATACGAAGGAGGACAGCAGGTTTGATGCCTCATCCCTTGTTCCAAATTGTGCATTCAAGGCCTTAGACATAGTGCCCAAGTTTTTACCCTCTTAACTGACCTCTTAGATCAGTTCTTTAATTCCACAATGTTTACTGCTCCTTCATAGTTTTGTTCTATATGGTGTATCTTTAGAACCATTATTTTAGTGGTTCCTTTGTCATATCCCCCCAGCCATGTCTAACAGGGTATTAACCAGACTTGAGACAAGTTTGCAGGTCCTGTGCCCAAAATCTGCCAGTGATTATTGGAGTTAAAAGTCAAAGGTTTTTTGTAGGTCACAGCATACAAGTTGCAGCTTCCTGCTTGCATTCCAGCATGCTTACAAGGACCATTTACCATAACCATGCGGCACTGACTTGCACACGGCCATTCAGATGGAGATAAAGTACCACATTCCTCATTTATTTTTAGCTCATGACATCTCACTCCCTCTGGACTTTGAGGGGCTTTGCACCCAACAGTAAACATATTCCCATCCTGTCTCTCATCCAGCCATAAATCATCATGTCATCAGAGCTTTCCTTCCTTACAAGTTGTTACAAACAGAGGTGCACAAATCATCCAGCATTTTATGGAAAACTCCTACTCAAAACAGTCTGCATCTGCTCTCATCCATGTTCTGTGGTGCAGAGTTACTCAACAATCCAGCAGAGACGCAATGAACATACCCAGACTGATCGCCTCGCCTCCCATTCTTTGCTAATACAAAGCAAAAGCAGAGGTTTCTGAAGACAAAATAAAGCAGAGCTGAAAAGGCAGATGCTGCAGGTTCAGAAGAGCAACAATGCCTTCAGGGAAATCATTACAGCAACAGCATTCCCACTTACGTTTTAATCACCTGATGTTAAAAATGGATAATAAACATTACTGAGCATCCCATTCACTAGTAATACTGTCTGCTTTTGGTCTATCGATTTTCTCACTTCACTCCTTAAAAACTCTATCAAGCAGTTTGGTTGCTTTGCATGTTTTTAATTCATGAGAAGTAAACTTTGTGATGAAACTGCAGCCAAGTACTTTAGGATGGATAGTGATGCTTTATTGATCCCCACTGGGAAATTCTCTTTTTCACTTTGCCCCATCTCTATACAGGTGAGAGCTAGCTTGGGGGGGAGGTCACAGCAAAGGGGCAGCTACCTTGTGGCACCCACCTTGTGGCACCCTGGAAGTTGCAGGTTAAGAGCCGCGCTTAAGGGCCCACAGCCATGTTACTATTTTTCCAAGGCTGGGATCAAACCAGTGACCTTCTGGTCCCAGGTGCAGACACTTAGCCCACTGAGCCACACAGCATCCCCAGGTGCTTAACCTATTGCAGTGTCAGGCTGGAGGCATAATCCACACACACTTGCAAGAGAAACAAGGGTTACCACCGGCAGAGCACAGAGTATAATACAGGGAGTTCTTCAGTAGAACAGGGTTTGGACTGACAGCTCTGAAAATGGGGTGTGGTGGAGTGCAGATAATCAGATCCAAGACAATAAGAAAAAAATGGTCAAAATGTGCTTTCAGTAAGGAAAGCCTTGAACTGACAATTTTTTTGTGGGTCCAATTCAAGGAACATTCCACCCAATTACAGGGAGATCCTCCAGGGAAACAGACTCCAGCACAAAATGCCCTGAAAGAAGATGAGTGTTGCGCAGTCAGGCATAGGGGATGCCACTGCATGCATGTCAGCTCACACGTTTGCCTCCCTGCTGCCAAGGTGGAGTCCACGTTGAACACAAACACACAGGTATTACCACTCTGTCCATCAGGCAAATCTGTGGAAGCAAGTGAATTTAAGAGGACTGATGTACAAAAGGCAGAAGAGATCCTGTTGCCCACTGGACAAGGCACTTGCCTGCACGTTGATCATCTACCACCCTGTGTGTTCCTCTGCACTATATCCCCCCACACGCTTAGCTTTATTCCTAGGATAAGGGAATGTTTCTGAATATCTGAGGACTTTCATGCCTGACCCTGAAGTGCCCGCTTCATAGCCAGGCATTCTCCTGCAGGAATAAGAGTGTGGCAGCTCTTGGCTGACATGCCTCTGCAGGCTTTAGCAGACCGTGTTCCTGTTTTGCACAGCCTGGGATCTACACCTCTATTTCCAACTCACCTGCCACATGAAGAAGACATGTGACTTCAGGCACAGTGTTCATTTCTACAAAAAAAAGCCGTCTGACAGTGGCACTGGTGACAGCCACTGCCAGACACTTGCGTAACAACCAGAGGTTGAGTTTTAAAGCATAACAGTCATCAGTGCTTAGAAGAAAACATCAGATATGTCAAACCATTCAAGGAGTTTGTAGCATCAGTTCTGTTCAATACAGGAAGAATATATGTATAAAAATAAAAGCTTGTGAAACATTCAAGGCCCTGAGGGTTTTATTTTCTTGTCCACTCTTATTTCTGAAATATCTGTGTTAGTCTTTCTCTTTAAAAATGTTTGATCTTCAGTCCATCTCATCCATAATTCCTGCTCTTCTCTTTCACCAACCTAAAGTTTTGAGCCTCCGAAAAATCTGGAGAAGATTCTTTTCTTCCACATATGGAAGATCGAAGGGGCTGGATCCCATTGGCTGGCGGACAGGCCGAGGGGCCAATGACATAATGGCTTTGGTGAAGGCATGCTCCTCATTGGGTCTTCTGGACCCAGTCCCAACTCTCATCGCTGTCCTTTCTGTTCTTCTCTGCCTCAATGATCTCCTTATATCGCCGACGGAAGAAACCCATCTGTAAACATACAGAAAATCTTAGTAGTGTCCTCTCCTGCAGAGCCAAGGCTGGTGAATTCAGTCAGTGATGGCTAGAATATTTACACCTCTTAAGGATATGATGGTTGAATTATTCCATTCTAGAACAGATAGTATAGTACAGTCATATGAAAAAGTTTGGGAACCCCTGAATTTTTTGGACTTTTATTAATCATTGGCTGAGCTTTCAATGTAGCGACTTACTTTTAGTAAATGTCATGCCTTATGGAAACAGTGGAAGCAGTGACATTAAGTTTATTGGATTAACAAAAACATGCAATATGCATCATAACAAAATTAGACAGGTGCATAAATTTGGGCACCCCAACAGAGATATTACATCAATACTTCAGCCTCCTTTTGCAAATATAACAGCCTCTAGACACCTCCTATAGACTTTGATGAGTGGCTGGATTCTGGATGGAGGTATGTTTGACCATTCTTCCATATAAAATCTCTCCAGTTCAGTTAAATGTGATGGCTGATGAGCATGGACAGCCTGCTTCAAATCATCCCAGGGACTGTGATGGCCATTCCAGAACATTGTACTTCTCCCTCTGCATGAATGTCTTTGTAGATTTTGAACTGTGTTTTGGGTCATTGTCTTGTTGGAATATCCAACCCCTGCTTAACTTCAATTTTGTGACTGATGCTTGAATATTATCCTGAAGAATTTGTTGATATTGGGTTGAATTCATCCGTCCCTGGACTTTAACAAGGGCCCCGGTCCCTGGACTTTAACAAGGGCCCCAGTCCCAGAACAGCCACACAGCCCCACAGCATGATGGAACCTCCACCAAATTTTACAGTAGGTAGCAGGTGTTTTTCTTGGAATGCAGTGTTCATCTTCCGCCATGCAAAACGCTTTTTGTTATAACCAAATAACTCAATTTTTGTCTCATCAGTCCAAAGCACTTTGTTCCAAAATGAATCTGGCTTGTCTAAATGAGCTTTTGCATGCAACAAGCAATACTTTTTGTGGCGTGAGTGCAGAAAGGGCCATTCAGATGTTCTTTGTGCAAAGTACTGATGTACAGATACATCATCTGCAGCAAGATGTTCTTGCAGGTCTTTGGAGGTGATCTGTGGGTTTTCTGCAACCATTCTCACAATCCTGTAGCTCCTGTATTTTTCTTGGCCTGCTTGATCTAGGTTTAACAGCAGCCCTGCCTGTGTCCTTCCATTTCCTGATTATTTTCCTTACAGTTGAAACTGACAGTTTAAAATTCTGAGATAACTTTTTGTAGCCCTTCCCTATACCATGATACTGAACAATCTTTGTTTTCAGATCTTTTGAGAGTTGCTTTGAGGATCCCATGCTACTACTCTTCAGAGGAGAGTCAAAGAAAAGCATAGCTTGCAATTGGCCACCTTAAAATCCTTTTCTCATGATTGGACACACCTGTCTATGAAGTTCAAAGCTTAATGAGCTAATCCAACCAATTTGGTGTTGCAAGTAATCAGTATTGAGCAGGTACATGCATTAAATTCAGCAAAATTGCAAGGGTACCCAAATTTTTTCGATTTCGATTTGATTTAATTTCATACAACTAAATACTACTTCACTAAAATCTTTGTTTGGAAAACACCCCAGTACTCATATAGGAAATGAAAGACATACCACTGTACTCTTTTATGGTGGAAGTAGGGTGCTATCAGTATTATGCAGGCTGAGAGCGGTTCCCAAACTTTTTCATATGACTGTATATACGGTAGTATAAGGTAGTATAGTATATAAGGCACCCCTAGTCACTCTGTCTCACTTGCCTGCCATAAAGCTGACTGCTGATTGGGCCTTCACAATGCTCAGGCATTTCCTGAATAGTGCTCTGCTTAACATGTGCTGCTTTGGCAATGCAAAGCGCCCCTTTCCCAGAATCCCTTGTGTCAAAAGGATTTGTTTTGGCAGGATCCTAGCATCCAAGAACCAACATTCCGGAGCTTTAGATGTGGTGCTCCTTCAGAAATATGTGTGGGAGGAAAATAAAAAGCACTTCATACTGAAAACTCAGCAACGAGGGTGATTCCTTCATATGAGGGAGGCAAGGAGTGTGTGCTGATATGGCGCATTACAGCACCCACCACACGAGGAACCATCTCAGGGAGAGAACCCGAGTGCAGCCCTGTGGCAGGTGGTACCTCAGCACCGCACTTATCTGAATGGAATGGAACATTGTGAAGTTTATTCCAGTAGCTGGAGTGCCAATCCTGCATTCCTTCATATTTGCCTCTAATATCTGCATATCAGTCTAATTTATAGTTCTCTCCTTCCTGCTACTTGTGATTGGTTGGCCTGTTGTATCTCATCCAATAGGTTAACACACAATTTTCACTTAGAATCAGATGTGGGGAGCTGTAGGTACACACCGGTAACCGGATGTGGGGAGGTGAGGGCACACACGGGTAACCGGATGTGGGGAGCTGAGGGCACACACCGGTAACCGGATGTGGGGAGGTGAGGGCACACACGGGTAACGGATGTGGGGAGCTGAGGGCACACACCGGTAACCGGATGTGGGGAAGTGAGGGCACACACGGGTAACGGATGTGGGGAGCTGAGGGCACACACCGGTAACCGGATGTGGGGAGGAGAGGGCACACACGGGTAAGGGATGTGGGGAGCTGAGGGCACACACGGGTAACCGGATGTGGGGAGGTGAGGGCACACACCGGTAACCGGATGTGGGGAGATGAGGCCAAACACCGGTAACCGGATGTGGGGAGCGGAGGGCACACACGGGTAACCGGATGTGGGGAGGTGAGGGCACACACGGGTAACCGGATGTGGGGAGGTGAGGGCACACACGGGTAACCGGATGTGGGGATCTGAGGGCACACACCGGTAACCGGATGTGGGGAGGTGAGGGCACACACGGGTAACGGATGTGGGGAGCTGAGGGCACACACGGGTAACCGGATGTGGGGAGGTGAGGCCAAACACCGGTAAGCGGATGTGGGGAGCGGAGGGCACACACCGGTAACCGGATGTGGGGAGGTGAGGGCACACACGGGTAACCAGATGTGGGGAGCTGAGGGTACACACCGGTAACCGGATGTGGGGAGCTGAGGGCACATACTGGTAACCGGATGTGGGGAGCTGAGGGCACACATCGGTAACCGGATGTGGGGAGCTGAGGGTACACACCGGTAACCGGATGTGGGGAGCTGAGGGTACACACCGGTAACCGGATGTGGGGAGCTGAGGGCACACACCGGTAACCGGATGTAAGGAACTGAGGGCACACACCGGTAACCGGATGTGCGGAGGTGAGGGCACACACCGGTAACCGGATGTGGGGAGATGAGGCCAAACACTGGTAACCGGATGTGGGGAGCTGAGGGTACACACCGGTAACCGGATGTGGGGAGCTGAGGGCACACACTGGTAACCGGATGTGGGGAGCTGAGGGCACACACCGGTAACCGGATGTGGGGAGCTGAGGGTACACACCGGTAACCGGATGTGGGGAGCTGAGGGCACACAACGGAAAATGGCTGTGGGGAGCGGAGGGCACACACCGGTAACCGGATGTGGGGAGCTGAGGGCACACAACGGAAAATGGCTGTGGGGAGCGGAGGGCACACACCGGTAACCGGATGTGGGGAGCTGAGGGCACACAACGGAAAATGTCTGTGGGGAGCTGAGGGCACACACTGGTAACCGGATGTGGGGAGCTGAGGGCACACATCGGTAACCGGATGTGGGGAGCTGAGGGTACACACCGGTAACCGGATGTGGGGAGATGAGGCCAAACACCGGTAACCGGATGTGGGGAGCTGAGGGCACACAACGGAAAATGGCTGTGGGGAGCGGAGGGCACACATCGGTAACCGGATGTGGGGAGATGAGGCCAAACACCGGTAACCGGATGTAAGGAACTGAGGGCACACACCGGTAACCGGATGTGGGGAGCTGAGGGTACACACCGGTAACCGGATGTGGGGAGATGAGGCCAAACACCGGTAACCGGATGTGGGGAGCTGAGGGCACACAACGGAAAATGGCTGTGGGGAGCGGAGGGCACACATCGGTAACCGGATGTGGGGAGATGAGGCCAAACACCGGTAACCGGATGTGGGGAGCTGAGGGCACACAACGGAAAATGGCTGTGGGGAGCGGAGGGCACACATCGGTAACCGGATGTGGGGAGATGAGGCCAAACACCGGTAACCGGATGTAAGGAACTGAGGGCACACACCGGTAACCGGATGTGGGGAGCTGAGGGTACACACTGGTAACCGGATGTGGGGAGATGAGGCCAAACACCGGTAACCGGATGTGGGGAGCTGAGGGCACACAACGGAAAATGGCTGTGGGGAGCGGAGGGCACACATCGGTAACCGGATGTGAGGAACTGAGGGCGCACATCGGTAATCGGATGTGGGGAGCTGAGGGCACACACTGGTAACCGGATGTGGGGAGCTGAGGGCACACATCGGTAACCGGATGTGGGGAGCTGAGGGTACACACCGGTAACCGGATGTGGGGAGCTGAGGGTACACACCGGTAACCGGATGTGGGGAGCTGAGGGCACACACCGGTAACCGGATGTGGGGAGCTGAGGGTACACACCGGTAACCGGATGTGGGGAGCTGAGGGCACACAACGGAAAATGGCTGTGGGGAGCGGAGGGCACACACCGGTAACCGGATGTGGGGAGCTGAGGGCACACAACGGAAAATGGCTGTGGGGAGCGGAGGGCACACACCGGTAACCGGATGTGGGGAGCTGAGGGCACACAACGGAAAATGTCTGTGGGGAGCTGAGGGCACACACTGGTAACCGGATGTGGGGAGCTGAGGGCACACATCGGTAACCGGATGTGGGGAGCTGAGGGCACACAACGGAAAATGGCTGTGGGGAGCGGAGGGCACACACCGGTAACCGGATGTAAGGAACTGAGGGCACACACCGGTAACCGGATGTGGGGAGCTGAGGGTACACACCGGTAACCGGATGTGGGGAGATGAGGCCAAACACCGGTAACCGGATGTGGGGAGCTGAGGGCACACAACGGAAAATGGCTGTGGGGAGCGGAGGGCACACATCGGTAACCGGATGTGGGGAGATGAGGCCAAACACCGGTAACCGGATGTGGGGAGCTGAGGGCACACAACGGAAAATGGCTGTGGGGAGCGGAGGGCACACACTGGTAACCGGATGAGGGGAGATGAGGCCAAACACCGGTAACCGGATGTGGGGAGCTGAGGGCACACAACGGAAAATGGCTGTGGGGAGCGGAGGGCACACATCGGTAACCGGATGTGAGGAACTGAGGGCGCACATCGGTAATCGGATGTGGGGAGCTGAGGGCACACACTGGTAACCGGATGTGGGGAGCTGAGGGCACACATCGGTAACCGGATGTGGGGAGCTGAGGGTACACACCGGTAACCGGATGTGGGGAGCTGAGGGCACACACCGGTAACCGGATGTGGGGAGATGAGGCCAAACACCGGTAACCGGATGTGGGGAGCTGAGGGCACACAACGGAAAATGGCTGTGGGGAGCGGAGGGCACACATCGGTAACCGGATGTGAGGAACTGAGGGCGCACATCGGTAATCGGATGTGGGGAGCTGAGGGCACACACTGGTAACCGGATGTGGGGAGCTGAGGGCACACATCGGTAACCGGATGTGGGGAGCTGAGGGTACACACCGGTAACCGGATGTGGGGAGCTGAGGGCACACACCGGTAACCGGATGTGGGGAGATGAGGCCAAACACCGGTAACCGGATGTGGGGAGCTGAGGGCACACAACGGAAAATGGCTGTGGGGAGCGGAGGGCACACACCGCTAACCGGATGTAAGGAACTGAGGGCACACACCGGTAACCGGATGTGGGGAGCTGAGGGTACACACCGGTAACCGGATGTGGGGAGCTGAGGGCACACACCGGTAACCGGATGTGGGGAGATGAGGCCAAACACCGGTAACCGGATGTGGGGAGCTGAGGGCACACAACGGAAAATGGCTGTGGGGAGCGGAGGGCACACATCGGTAACCGGATGTGAGGAACTGAGGGCGCACATCGGTAATCGGATGTGGGGATTTGAGGGCACACCGGTAACCGGATGTGAGGAACTGAGGGAAAACACTGGTAACTGGATGTGAGGAACTGAGGGAAAACACTGGTAACTGGATGTGGGGAGCTGAAGGTAAACACTGGTAACTGGATGTGGGGAGCTGAGGGCACACACCGGTAACTGGCTGTGGGGAGCTCAGGCCACACTGGTGACTGGATTTGAGGAGCTGAGGCCACACACCGGTAAACGAATGTGGGGAGCTGAGGGCACACACCGGTAACCGGATGTGGGGAGATTAGGCCAAACACCGGTAACCGGATGTGGGGAGATTAGGCCAAACACCGGTAACCAGATGTGGGGAGCTGAGGGCACACACCGGTAACCGGATGTGGGGAGCTGGGGGCACACACCAGTAACTGGATGTGGGGAGCTGAGGCCACACACCAGTACCTGGATGTTGGGAGATTAGGCCAAACACCGTTAACTGGATGTGGGGAGCTGAGGGCACACCGGTAACCGGATGTGAGGAACTGAGGGAAAACACTGGTAACTGGATGTGAGGAACTGAGGGAAAACACTGGTAACTGGATGTGGGGAGCTGAAGGTAAACACTGGTAACTGGATGTGGGGAGCTGAGGGCACACACCGGTAACTGGCCGTGGGGAGCTCAGGCCACACTGGTAACTGGATTTGAGGAGCTGAGGCCACACACCGGTAAACGAATGTAGGGAGCTGAGGGCACACACCGGTAACCGGATGTGGGGAGATTAGGCCAAACACCGGTAACCAGATGTGGGGATTTGAGGGCACACCGGTAACCGGCTGTGGGGAGCGGAGGGCACACACCGGTAACCAGATGTAAGGAACTGAGGGCACACACGGGTAACCGGATTTGGGGAGCAGAGGGCGCACATCGGTAACCGGATGTGAGGAACTGAGGGCGCACATCGGTAACCGGATGTGAGGAACTGAGGGCGCACATCGGTAATTGGATGTGGGGATTTGAGGGCACACCGGTAACCGGATGTGAGGAACTGAGGGAAAACACTGGTAACTGGATGTGGGGAGCTGAAGGTAAACACTGGTAACTGGATGTGAGGAGCTGAGGGCATACACCGGTAACCGGCTGTGGGGAGCTGAGGGCACACACCGGTAACTGGCTGTGGGGAGCTCAGGCCACACACTGGTAACTGGATTTGAGGAGCTGAGGCCACACACCGGTAAACGAATGTGGGGAGCTAAGGATAAACACTGGTAACTGGATGTGGGGAGATGAGGGCACACACCGGTAACCGGCTGTGGGGAGCTGAGGGCACACACCGGTAACCGGATGTAAGGAACTGAGGGCACACACGGGAAACCGGATGTGGGGAGCAGAGGGCACACCGGTAACCGGCTGTGGGGAGCGGAGGGCACACACCGGTAACCGGATGTAAGGAACTGAGGGCACACACGGGTAACCGGATGTGGGGAGCAGAGGGCACACATCGGTAACCGGATGTGAGGAACTGAGGGCGCACATCGGTAACCGGATGTGAGGAACTGAGGGCGCACATCGGTAATCGGATGTGGGGATTTGAGGGCACACCGGTAACCGGATGTGAGGAACTGAGGGAAAACACTGGTAACTGGATGTGGGGAGCTGAAGGTAAACAGTGGTAACTGGATGTGAGGAGCTGAGGGCACACACCGGTAACCGGCTGTGGGGAGCTGAGGGCACACACCGGTAACTGGCTGTGGGGAGCTCAGTCCACACACTGGTAACTGGATTTGAGGAGCTGAGGCCGCACACCGGTAAACGAATGTGGGGAGCTAAGGATAAACACTGGTAACTGGATGTGGGGAGATGAGGGCACACACCGGTAACCGGCTGTGGGGAGCTGAGGGCACACACCGGTTACCGGCTGTGGGGAGTTCAGATCACACACTGGTAACTGGATTTGAGGAGCTGAGGGCACACACTGGTAACTGGATGTGGAAGCTGCGGCCAGATACCGGTAACTGGATGTGGAAGCTGCGGCCACACACCAGTAACTAGATGTGGGGAGCTCAGGCCACACACTGGTAACTGGATTTGAGGAGCTGAGGGCACACACCGGTAACTGGATGTGGAAGCTGCAGCCACATACCAGTAACCGGATGTGGAAGCTGCAGCAACATACCGGAAACCAGATGTGGGGAGCTGAGGGCACACACCAGTAAATGGCTGTGGGGAGCTGAGGGCACGCACCGGTTACCGGATGTGGGGAGCTGAGGGCACACACGGGTAACTGGCTGAGGGGAGCTGAGGGCACACACCGGTAAATGTCTGTGGAGAGCTGAGGGCACACACCGGTAAATGGCTGTGGGGAGCTGAGGGCACACACCGGTAACTGGATGTGGGGAGCTGAGGGCACACACCGGTAAATGTCTGTGGGGAGCTGAGGGCACATACCGGTAACTGGCTGTGGGGAGCTGAGGCCACACACCGGTAACTGGATGTGGGGAGATGAGGCCAAACACCAGTCACTGGATGTGGGGAGCTGAGGCCACACACCGGTAACTGGATGTGGGGAGATGAGGGTACACACCGGTAACCGGATGTGGGGAACTGAGGGCACACACCGGTAACCGGATGTGAGGAACTGAGGCCACACACCGGTAACCGGATGTGAGGAACTGAGGGCACACATCGGTAACCAGATGCAGGGATTTGAGGGCACACCGGTAACCGGATGTGAGGAACTGAGGCCACACACCGGTAAACGAATGTGGGGAGCTAAGGGTAAACACTGGTAACCAGATGCAGGGATTTGAGGGCACACCGGTAACCGGATGTGAGGAACTGAGGCCACACACCGGTAAACGAATGTGGGGAGCTATGGGTAAACACTGATAACTGGATGTGGGGAGCTGAGGGCACACACCGGTAACTGGATGTGGGGAGCTGAGGGCACACACCGGTAACTGGATGTGGGGAGCTGAGGCCACACACCGGTACCTGAATTTGAGGAACTGAGGGCACATACCGGTAACTGGATGTGGGGAGCAGAGGGCACACACCGGTAACTGGATGTGGGGAGCTGAGGGCACACACCGGTAACTGGATGTGGGGAGCTGAGCCCACACACCGGTAACTGGATGTGGGGAGCTGAGGCCACACACCGGTACCTGAATTTGAGGAACTGAGGGCACATACCAGTCACTGGATGTGGGGAGCTGAGGCCACACACCGGTAACTGGATGTGGGGAGATGAGGGTACACACCGGTAACCGGATGTGGGGAACTGAGGGCACACACCGGTAACCGGATGTGAGGAACTGAGGGCACACATCGGTAACCAGATGCAGGGATTTGAGGGCACACCGGTAACCGGATGTGAGGAACTGAGGCCACACACCGGTAAACGAATGTGGGGAGCTAAGGGTAAACACTGGTAACCAGATGCAGGGATTTGAGGGCACACCGGTAACCGGATGTGAGGAACTGAGGCCACACACCGGTAAACGAATGTGGGGAGCTATGGGTAAACACTGGTAACTGGATGTGGGGAGCTGAGGGCACACACCGGTAACTGGATGTGGGGAGCTGAGGGCACACACCGGTAACTGGATGTGGGGAGCTGAGGCCACACACCGGTACCTGAATTTGAGGAACTGAGGGCACATACCGGTAACTGGATGTGGGGAGCAGAGGGCACACACCGGTAACTGGATGTGGGGAGCTGAGGGCACACACCGGTAACTGGATGTGGGGAGCTGAGCCCACACACCGGTAACTGGATGTGGGGAGCTGAGGCCACACACCGGTACCTGAATTTGAGGAACTGAGGGCACATACCGGTAACTGGATGTGGGGAGCTGGTACCTTCAGCTGATGCAGGCATGTGATACTGAGATTTGATCTATATGGACACCATGAGTGATTGTGGTGAAGCGAACAGCCCCCTGACCGTTAGTCCATCTTACCTTCCACAGCAACACGGCCAGTAGCAAGAAGATAAGGATTCCCACTAAGAGACTGATGGCGATAATCCAGCCCACTACATATCCCCGCGGCTCCTGGTTGTGCAGTGCTTCAAAAACCACCTGGAACATGGGAAGCTGAGTTTCAGACACCACTAAGAACATAACTTTTAACTTTAAGTTGGTTTTAACTGTTGTGAAGAAAGATCTGGGTATCTGACACTTGGGAGACAAACACCACGTAAGAACACAGAAAGTAAGATTTCAAAGACAGAACTCAAGACGTGTGGTTGTGAAAAGCCAACAAGGTTACATGCAAATGAATCTCAATCTCAGCCACAACAACATCAGCTTGCTGTAATATACTGAGGGCTCTAAACCAGCTATTTCACAGCTAAACTAGATCTCAGAGTGACAAACACTCAGCCTGATAAAGGTGCTCGAGACACACTGTTCAGTGATCACTACATCATTGTTACTCGTCCTGGGACATTAACGCTATATCTAATTACTACCCAAAACAAAACTAAAACAGCATTAGAATGAAATATGATGCAAGAGAAAGATGAAACCATTACCGTAAAGGCTAACAGACCAAAAGAATAAGCTTGTGGAAAACACACACGTGCGCCTGACATTTTCCTAACTTCCAACGCCAAGCTCTTTCGTTCAAGGTGACAGAGACTGCCTAATTCAACAGACATACATTTCCAAAGCAAGTTCTTCAACATACCCTGTTTGTGGAGGATAAAACATGGCCCAAGGCCCCACTGAACTTCGATATGGAAGAATGTGACCTCTATAAACTGTAACACGCTACATAAAACACACCAGCACTGTTAGTTCCATATACAAACGTGCTGTGAAAGGCAGCCGAAGGTGACTCGAAGGGAACCCTGACAGAAGCTGAGGTTTCCCACACATCTACTCCCCTGTGGAACCCAGAGGGCCATGTGAGTGACCGCATTGTGACCACAGCATGACCGCAGCCTGAATACAGCCAGGCGGCAGCGAGGCTGCAGTGAGAGAAGCAGCTGCACCCAAAAACACAGCTGTCACTTAACTGGACAGGCAGATCGTGGAACAGCGACAGGAAAAGGCTGGTAGAAAACACCAGTGGTGGAATCTATGTTGCATATGTGAAATTTTTAGCTTAATTTTCTGTACTGTACAAAGTTATTCGTGGGGGGAAGGTCCAGAAATTCTACGGCTTGAGTCATATCACAGACATTGGCCATAACCCTAGAACTGCACCAGGGTGCCAGATCAACAGCCTACCCTGTGCAATGAAACCAAAAAGAATCCCTGTGTATCTGGTCTCATACATGGGTACATATGTTAATGAGTGTATATTCATCATTTGACACTTACACGAATTGTGAAGTACTATTTTAAAAACAGAAAATCACATGAGTAAAGCTTCTATCTTTCTGATTTTAAATCCAACAGTGCAGTTGTAACAGTTATCCAAAAAAACACAGCGACTTGAGGACTCAGCAATTAGTTGATAAGCCGAATAAAATAAAGTAATGTGGGTTAAAGGTCACGGTCGACACAGGGATGTGATGGGGTCAGAGGTCGCGTCAGTGACGGAGGATATGGAAGGTCAGCTAATTTAATCAGCAGGGAACTAAATTCATTGGAGGAGTGCTTAGAGGAATTAACTTTAGTCTTGCTCAGCATTGTCGCAGAATCTGTTTTCAAGCTGTTTTTTTAATAGTTTACTTGAAGCTATTGGGGGTCATCTGCACTGGAGGAAAGTCAACTCACAGATACATCCTCTGGCTGGCCATCCAGCACTTCCACCGCCCTGTTGTCCACCCGGACACCAGCCCTGGACACCAGCTGGATCACCGAGGAGCTGTCCTGCAGGGGAAACATCACGCTGATTCCCTTGCTGCAAAGCCACTGGAACAGACACCCTAAATACCCATTTGTATTTGTACAGGCTGTTTTAATGCTGTTAAAATATTAAAATAGTTAACAATGAATCTGCAGATACGTATGAACATTCTACTGCAAGGTTAATGAAAAAAAGAAAGACTGTGCACAGGATAACTCACCCTCTTCAGGATCTCTGTGTTAAGCAGGATTCGCAGGTCCACATTCACAGACTCCTCTTTGGCCAGTAAGCCAACAGCACAGGTTATCACGAGGCAGGCACGGCCTGGGCGGTCACAATCCTGCAATATGACCAGAAAGTGAATCGTAAGCATGGAGGTCTGCAGCAGCCACGGCCATGAACAGGATCACAATGAGTCACATGGTTACAAATGCGAAAACGGACAAACACAACAAGTCATTGTTACTGTCATAATTCTAATCACAGTCAAGGTGACCTACTCACATACCCATAATCACTGTCTCAGTGACCAAGCCAGTAGCTAATGACCCTTACATGTACTGACATTGCTACTGGCAGACCTTTAGTTACAGAATATCTGTTTTTGCTCCAATTAGCAGCACGCTCTGCAGCTGAGTTTTATTGCTGCTGATGCCCGTTACTGGTAGTCTTTAGGTATGTCACCCATGACGACACAGCTCTGTTCTGACTCTGTGGAGGCAGCCATAAAATCTGAATGGTGTGCAGATGTTACCAGCTAATCAGCTCACCAGCACACGCCGACCAGACTTGATGAAGAAGGCGAAGATTGTATGGAAGATGCTATCTCGCTCCTGGGGTATGCTGCAAGGCGTGGGGTTATGGTGAGGGGTGCAGTTACCTTGGTGCCCTGCGACCTATAAGAGAATGCAGCAGAGTGAGGGAAGGCCGAGCGAAGGGGGCATGGATATCACATATTAGCCTGGAGGCTGTGAACTTCTCAGAGTTCTCTAGACTCTCTACGAAGGTCAAAAAGGCGTTGGTTCTCTCCTGGAAAAAATACTTGATAGATGTACTTATGTATTTAGATGTACTTGTGCTAAAATCAACGGTTTAGATTCTCCTCTTACATTACATACTATTTAGCAGACACTTTCACCAACATCAACAAACATTCAGAGAAAGCAGAGTGAAAAACATTGTTAGTATAAAAACAGGGTCAATTGCTCCAGTCCCAGGGCCAACTGGAGGTTAACGGTCCAATAGTGAAACCTCTCACGCATCACTGGATTTGAACTGGTAGCCCTCCAATCAAGGGCACAGCATTCGAACCCACTGCGCAACTCAGAGCACAATTACTGCAGAACCATAACTGAACTACAGATGAACATGTTTTCTCTAAATGGTACTTTTGCCGTAGTGCGGTTATGTATCATGTTTTTCACATGACCCAGCTCTACAAATGTAATAATGCAAGTAAATGTGGTGTAATCACCAGAAAACTAAAGTGATAAACTGAAAAAGCAGACACTGTTCTTTGCCTCATCTGGTGGTCACACGGTACCACTACACTGCCCAGTCTGGGGCAGAGTAACAGGATTCCAGCCACTGGGTTGGTCTGCCGCCTTGCAGTGCAGGGGTTTCAAAAGAACACTTCCCATTGGCGTCTTCAGTTGCTTTACTTAAGTACGGAAAACAAGTGGAAAAGTGGGTTGCAAGTAAATCTGTTGCCATGGCTTCAGGTGGGTTTACTAAAACAGCGTGGGTTATTACCCACTGAGAACTACAAGCTCAGCCAGAAGCCAACACAGAAAATTAATGAAATGAACACTCACATCAGGTATTCATGTAGTGCCTTTTAAATGCTTTATGCAAATGGAAGTGCTTTAACACTGAAGATCTCATGGACACACCAGCCATTAGTGACAGGACTAATACTGAGGATTGTATCACTGAAACGTGCAATCCTAAAAATATAATATGTAAATATATAAAAAAGGCTTCAAACTGTTACATTTTTTAATGCTGATCGTTAATGCTGATTTTTTTTCTGATATTCATTTAGACTCCAAATCTTTGGAACCGTGTTGAGTTTAAATGTTTTTTTTTCCACATAGATTTACGTACTTGATTAAAAAGGTTTGAGTCTGGATGAATGTAAGGACCACACACAGCAACATTTTGGGTACAGAACTCAACTCACCTGACTGTCAAGAATATGGAACATATCAGCTCCATTGCCTGCCAGGCGGTTGGGGATCCGGATGTCCACCAGAGCCCCAGGAAGACGACTGGGTCCATTGTTGATCACCTATGAAGTCGAGGGTGATATCAAGCATGTTAAGCTCAGCTCCCACCCAACTCAAACATGGAGCAAAATGCTAAGGGCCAACCCCCCAGGCACAAAGCACAAAACCCTGTCATTTGTCAGCCAAATCTTATTTAGAGTTAGGCCACAAAACCCACTTGCTAAGACACTGTGCAAAGAGGCAAATACATCCAGTGAACCAGCACAAACACTTCTGTGTAACTACCGTGTGGCACCTAGCTAATGAAGCTACCCGGCCAGAGGTTTGTGCAATTACACTTAGTCGAGGTCTCTGTAATGACAGCAGCGAGCTAAGCAGAGTGAGCAGGGAGTTTCTGGAATGCCCACTTATATAAGTGCACTGTAATTATTTAGCTGTTTGCCTTTAGAACACAAACTACATACAGGAGTCTCTGATTGATTCAAACCCACTTTTCCCTGCTTGATAAGGACATCTGGTATGTGATTTTGTAAATGAAAGCCTGGCTTGTTAAACTGCCCATTGCCCGAGGAGGCTCTGGGCACAGTGCTACGATTCTTCTCTTTTCAATAATCACCTGAACATACACACTTAATACATTAGTAACCAAGACAGTAAGCACAGCCAGCAAAAGTGGAAACGTTAATAAAGGTGGGAAAGGTGGCATGCGTCTTATCTGCTTAAGATCACATGGTCTATTTCACACAGGAATCGCATTGTGCCAGACATATCGCTTCATCACACATTTGGCTCAAGAAAAAATACTTCAGTAATATGGCAGCTGGAAACTATTTTCTCTTATTGAAAAAAAAAACTAGAAACAAAAACACAGAATACTTGCAGTGTGAGGAACAGAAATAGGGAAATATTTCAGCTGGACAAATTTGTGAATTCTGTGAATCCTGAATAAAAACGAGTTGGGATATGATGTCACCAAAAAAAAAACAAAAAACAAGCAAGTACAGGAAATGAGGTCAGAGACAGGAGGGCTGTCAATTATTGGAAGAAAAGCAACACACCTGAAAGGTGAGGTTGAAAGGCTGAAAGTCACATTCCATGTCATCCAGCTGTACGAAGTTAGTGCCGTCGACTGAGTTCCCATAAACGAATGAAGCTGGTGTCACCATCCTGCAGGCAGAAAAAGACAATTTATATATTAGTCATGAGTGTTCTGATCTCAGACCATAGAGGTGGTATTCAGGACCAGGCCATAAACCTGACTGGCCAACATCAGCAGGCCTCCAGGACATTCTAGTGCTAATGTCATCTAGTACATACGATAATGAGCCCATTCAGCAGCGTAACGTCCCAATCCCTCCAACTAGGATTACATCACTCGCGCTGGGACAGCAGGCTAACTTTGAGAAAATGAGGAAATCTCATTACCAATATTGGCATTTTTGTTTATTTATATTTTATGTATTTGGTTTCTCTGTTCTCTGCCTGGATAAAAAAATCTGTAGTGCTCTGCAACAAATCTGATAGATTAACTCAATTCAATTCAATGTTTTAAAATGTAAGCTTTACTTTGAACTATCTTACAAGCCTGTTGATTTAGGAGAACCAGCTTCAGAAAAAGCTGTGTGATAGAATGGAAACGACATGAAACTCACTCCTTTCACAGCAGCTGGCTGAGAGAGACACCTGACCGACCTGCCTGAGCAGTACCTACACCACCTAACCACAGAATTTACTGCCCCCTCAGTCACTCTGCAGAATTAAGATATTCTGCTGATCCAGTAACAGCTATTGTCTGACATGCTTCCAGACACCACCACTCTTCATGATGGCCCTCCTCCATTATGTCCTTGACCTTGACCACTGGGAACATGTCACCAGTCCACAATCTATTCCCAAGGGAAACACAAAATGCCTGCAGGTACCTTCCCTTCGGGTTCTTTGAAGCCCAAGGTTCAATTTCCATATAGTCTGAACCTTACTGCACACATTTCATATGAAACAGTGACTGTGGTCCCCTGATTGTGATTTGTGTTCTTTTGCAAATGTCCCCTCAGGGTTGCTGGTAGGGATAATGAAAAAGGGCTGCTTTTTTTCTTCATGGGTCCTTATCTGTTCCACAGACTTCTACATGTAGGCCTTCCAGGCAACATCTGGAGGCTCTGATCAGAAAAGCCATTGAAGAATCCTGACATGGGCTCCTTGAGTTTTAAAGGGGCAGTCTGAGACCTGAAAATTTCACTCTGCACATAAAGAGTCATTCATCCATCCATTCATCTTACTACTACTTATCCAGTACAGGGTCTTGGGGGGAGGGGTGGGGGACACACAGCATGGGAACACCCTAATTGAAATGGGGGGAGGACACAGCATGGAAACAGTATTACAGTGTTTGTATATCAGTACACAGGAATTGTCACTCATGCCATCCAGTCAGCAACATGGAATTAGACAGTAAAAAAAAACCCAAACAAAACAACACAACATCATGTTGGCATGATGTAAGACTTGAGTTTCTGCTGCAAATGTCCTGTCCACTGTTTCAGGGGAGTGTTTCTGCACCCAAAATCATGAAGAAAGAGATGCCCAGTTACTTTGTTTATAATTCCCGTTTTCTCCCAACCCGAGATAGCTAATTAATTTCAGGAGAGGCATCCCTTTAAATACACAAGAGTCATGCCAACTCAGCTTGGGCCAAGGCCTCCTCCCTCGAAGTTCCTGCCTGTCAGATGCTTCTACTCTCCCTGCAGGCTGCAGGCACACATTCAGAGGAGAGTGATGCACAACTCTGCATTCAACTAAAGCAGTGGTTCTCAGTCCTGCTCCTGGTGCCCCACCTGCCAGAATGTTTTCATTCCAACCCTACCTTAATCAGGCTTATATGGTCCTTAATAGGCTAAAGCCGGAATGCTGCCACTCTTCCCTCATTAGCATAACGCACAGTGGGTCAATGACTAAGCAAATAAAGCTTGACCATTTGTGACCATTTGGCCGGTAAGAATTCATCAGTGTCATAAATTAGGCTTCAGACACCAAAGCTCCACAGAGATGAGCGTAATGAGATTTAATCAGAGGTCAGAGAAGCTTCTGCTCTCAGTGGAACAAAGCTTGTTGGCAGTAAACATTTAATCAAAGAATTGAGGCCAGGCTCATTCTACTCCAGTCCTTGCAGAGTATCATAAACTGGCTGTCTCCATATAAATGATAAATGCTGTGCAATTGAACAGCTATTAGATTTTTAATCATGGTCAAACACAAACGGCATAGTTTATATTAAATTATTGGATTATATTATGGATTCATTTTATCATATCTTTAATAAAATCATTATTATATAGGTATTATATAGTTTTACAAACATACAGAAACATTTGTTTCTATATAGTTATAAAAATGTATTTTAGTATATAGTTATACAAATGAATAAGGATTGCTAGCCCATTACTAGATAATCTCTTTTCCTAAGGAATTTAAATGCCATCGTGATCACTTCATATGAATCAGAAACCATTTCTTTATGGACATTTGCTTAGCAATCAACAGAAATCAGTGGTAAGATAAGTAGGAAGCATTCTGTCATCTCAGTCTCCTGTCTAAGTACTACAGTATACTGTACCAAAATAAGGCAATTCACAGGACTGATTTTAAAATGAATTACAGTGTGTTATTCGATAGTTTTGGAAGGCCCAGTGGGGAACACGATTACCTCACGCGCCCCTGCTCTGCGTGTGGAATCTGCACATTCTCCTTGAATGACATGGGACATGCAGGAAGGGCAAACTGGCATCTGGAAGCTGTCCGCAGGGTGTGACTGTGTACTGTGTGCGTGTGTCTTGTGGTGCACCAGCATTCTCTGCAGACTGTTCCCCAGCCTCGTGCCATTTTGCTGCCTGGTATAAGCTCCATACCCTGCCTGGTATAAGCTCCATACCCTGCCTGGTATAAGCTCCATACCCTGCCTGGTATAAGCTCCATACCCTGCCTGGTATAAGCCCCATACCCCCCACATCACCCTGCAATGTTCGGAAGATAGATTTACATTTTCTACCTAACAGAAACAGCAGCATCACCTCTGAAAATAAATAAATACTCAGATGCCCCCGAATTCCACAAACAGAAATAAAAATACAGAGAAAACACACTTTGTCCATGTCTTGAGTCCCTGTGTGTTGGCCTGTATATAAAAGTATGTATATCAAACTATATGCTATATGCTAATGTAGGTGCACAGACAGAACATCCTGTAATCCACACAGCAGCTTTGCATTTTAAAGAAAACTGCAAATTGAGCGACAATATTGTGTGTTTGGTCGTCACAGAACCTTGGTGAACACAGAGCTTGAGATTCCACCTTTGGCTTCATAAAGTGTGCAGGCGGCGAGCAGTTTAATGGTTTACAGAGCTATCCTGTGGTTTTTCTGTGCCGAGAAGGAAGACAAGTCGAAATGCTGAAAACTGGCAGGTAACAAGACGACAGAACAGAAGGCTTGTTAGCTTTTGGTTCTGGACCCGTGCCTGGTTGGTGCCCTGAGTCCCATCAGCCCTGTTCTTAAGGCTGGTAAAGACGTCGTTTACTGTAGCTCACATCAGCTGATCTCACAGGTTTGGCATCAAAGGTCAGACATCCACGGTGATGCAAACTTCTGTGGTTAACTTACCATATAAGGTGCTTTCATTTAATTATAAGCACTGTTTAGCTTCTAAGTGCTTTCATGTGTACAGATTTATATTTCTGCCACATTGTTTATATATGTTTCTCATTTAACTGGAACGATTATGTTTAAATACCCATGTCAAGCTTACCAAAGATCTGTCCTTTTCCTGTACTATACTTTGCTTACAAGTTAAAGCTTTTCGTCGTTCCTCAGTATGACCAGTTTTAGCAGGACGCCAGGTTTGCTGAGATGCTGTTACCATGACGTTATCTTCCAAATGAATTTTGGGGACAGGGAAATATAAAGACTAAGGATCCTTTGGGTGCAGCGGATATGATGAGCTGCTTGTCTCATTCTCCAGCAGATCTACTCACCCGGTGATGGTTGTGTCCACTTCATGGACTAGATCAATAGACAGCTCCAACGTGTTGTCTGCAAGCTTGCTGTCATCTTCTGGGTTTGCGCTGTGAAACAGGGAATCACTGGGATCACCCAGAGAGATCTGGCACATAAAACCACAGACACTCCATGTGTCAACCTCATTCACAAGTCACGTAATATCAATGCTGGCGAATAAGGCTGGAAGTGTACTGAACATCCCCATGCTCAGGCAGGATGCTTACTGAACATCTCTCCCCCTTTCCCTGTGCTCAGAATGTAAGCTTAGTGAATATTTGTTCCTCAGGCCTGACCTCACAGAAATTCCACTGAACAATGATAACATTTACAATCAGATCAAATGTTTCACTTAAAAGTAATTTTTTCAGGGTATAAATCAATAGTGATTTTACTCCCAATGGGTTGCTTCATATCACCAATGTTCAGAATGATAAATATCAATAAAACTCACCTCTTTGCAGTAACTTGAAACTCTAAGGTGTCATTTTCTCCAGAAAGATGGCTGGTGTCAAAGATCACAGCCAAATGGTACTGAAGGCAGAGCAGAGAGGTGGGAAGAAAAACACAAGAACCACACTGGAAAAACATCAGCATGATGAGCAGACCAGGGTTCACCACCCTGGGACATGGAAAACTGGCGCAAACATGATAATATATAACACACGTACACATGGTCAGAAAGTATCTGGGTAACACTTTCTATGAATGTCATGTCTATAAGAATCTATGAACACATTCATGACACATTATAATGCATTCATAAAGCATTAGAAATACAGCTATAAATATTTATAAAAAGGCATAACACATTATAGCCATGTTTATTATGCATTATGAATGCTTTATGAAGTTAATGCAGTACAAAGCATCCTTAATTCTTATACCAACCATTATTATGCATAATGAAAGAATCTATAGTGTACTACAGATGAGAGCTTCATTGGAGGTTATGTATTATAATCAACACTATAATGCAGGACTATTCAAATCACGGTCCTCAAGGGCCGAGCACTGCTGGTTTTCCAGCTGTCCTTTACCCGAGAGCCAGTTGTGAAGCCTCTGGCCAATTAGAGCCAGAAATTATTAAGCTAACTACCTGGGAGACTTGAAAACAAGGCCTGGATTTGAAATCAAGGGCCAGATTTCAATAGGGGGGGGGGGTATAATGCCTTATGACTGTCAGTAGAAGATGCTGTAATGCTTTATTAATTCTTATACTGGCCATTATAATGCATTATGAAGGTATCTATAGTGCATTATGCATGGGAGCTTCAAGTAAGGTGTTACCGGTATCTGTGTGGAGCAAGGGTCCACAGGCAGGTTTCGCGTGTTTCTACACATGTGCAGCATTCTGAGACCCACCTTGGTCTGTGCTCTCATGAAGGGAAATCCCACACTGCACTTCAGGAAATCCAGTTCCAGCAGCTCACAGGAAATGCCCTTGTCCTCCTACAGGAGGCGAAAGAGATAATGATGAGAAATTTATTAGAGGGCACAGTGTTGAACAATGGCTTCTGAGACCGGGTGGGAACAGACAAATGCACACACACACACACACACACACACAGTTGTGTAATCATATCTTTTTGGGGACTGCTCATTCATATGACAACCTTAACCCCCTACCCAGCCCTAACCATAACCATAATTAACCAAGCAAAATAGAAGAGTTTTTGCATTTTTAGTTTTTTCATTGCAGTCACATATTTTTATTAAATTGAGTTTCACCTTATGGGAACCAGGAAACTGGTCCCCATAAGGGATAAAAATGGGCATTCATCACATTGTGGGGACATTGTGTCCCCATAGGGTAAGGTATACCCGCACACACACACACATTTGTATTCATATCTTTGTGGGGACTGTCCCTTCATTTCTATAGAAAAACCCCAAATCCAAGTAATGACAAACATAACCCCTATTCAGCCCTAACCTTAACCGTAAATAACCAAACAAAATATGGGACTTTTGACATTTTTAGTTATTTGAGTGCAGTCTCAGAATTTTCATAAAATTCAGTCTCCCCTTGCATGGCCAAAAAAATACCCACTATAAATACATACCCCCCCCCCACCCCACCCCACCCCACCCCAAAAACACACACACAGGCAGATACACATACATACTCTAACACACACACACAGTGCACAGTAACATATACATTCATACACTTGGTCTCTCACACATGGCAGGACACCTTGCTGTTAGTATTAAGAGAAAGCAAAGCTGTCAGAAAATCCAAACATGGCTCCCCTTAGCAGCTGGGCTATGTAAACAGCTGGGACCTGACCCCTGACTCCTGCTCCGTCTGTTACCGCCGATCCCCCTGGCTCCTGCTCTTCTCAGCATGATATTCATCACTCAATGTCGTCTCACAGTCACCACAGTTCATATAATCTACAAGCTGGTCCGTTCAATGCAATCCAGTAAAATTCACACAGCAACAGGAGTGGAGTGTGAAGGCAGTGCAATATTCTGATGGAGTACAAAGCACCTGGCATCAGTGTCCTGTGATTAACGTTGTCTGAGAATTGAGTTTGCTAAAACCCCTAAGGACCGGCTTTCCTCTCTTCCTTCATGGGGGGTCTCTGTGCATTTGTCAGCCTATGAAAAGTGGCCACACCCAACTGCCAGCAGAGTGTGACTCTCAGGAAGAGGATTCTCAATGTCCCGTACAGTAAGCCGTGTTTGAGTAGATAAAGACTCCTACATTAACTTCAGGGTCTCTGCTTAGGTGCAAACATACTGTATATGCTACTCCCACTAAGCAAGTACAACACACTTGCTCTGACCTCTTCGGCTCAGAGTGTGGCGCAATAAATTGTGTTATAAAGCTCATCTTACTGCTACTTTGGATCAGCAGAATAACAGATTTGTGGCCTGGAACTGAGAAAAGCCACACTCATGGGATATGCAGATAACACTGATTACAGCCCATACACTCACATTACGGTGGCATTTTTTAAACTAGAGAAGTTGTTCCATTTGCAAAGATTTCTACCGGTCAGTTTTCATTAGCCAGAGTAGCCAGCCAGCTCAGCCTGATAGCTCTGCAACTGCTCTGTGAGCTGAGACACTGTAGAAGTTTCCCTTTTCCAGTCCGTTTAGAAGAACAAGGGCACAGTGAAACTGTAGCACTGTGGATTTAGAGAGCTGAGATCCCTCTTCAGTAGTAGATTCTATCTTCCAGAAACACTGACATCTGGTCTGGATGGAGCCCTTGATAATGCTTATCCCTTACGGCATGAAGGAATTCTCTCCTTCCCTGTTACAGCACACTGCAGACGCCAACGGCCTCCATAGTGTTTACCTGGCTGACAGCTCTGAGAGAGAGCAGATCCTTGCTACACAATGCTTTAATCTCTGGGCTGCCTGCTCTACACGTGCCCCGCACTGCCCCGGATGCATCAGTGATGCACACCCAGACAGTGTCTATGAAGTGGCTACATTTGTTAGCATTGTGCTTAGCTGTGATAGACCCTGACCCCCTGCTATGACTCTTGGCCGTGACTGGCTCTACTTTCAGGGGTGTCTTTCAGGCTCTTGTCATCTGGAAAAAGGGGCCACTTGCTGCGCTTAACTTCATGCTACTGACTCAGCAACACTATCCCACGCAGGCTGGTTTATTCCACAGTAATAGGCCTCCAAGTCACTGCACGGATTCCACTCCTTACTGTGTCCATTCTCTGCTCAGACTACATTTTTTTGGCTGACAGTAATGCTAAAGCACTGACAGAATGGCTGAATGAGTGATGGCACAACAGTAATCACAAAATTCGCAGTGGGAATGGCTAAAAACCAGAATGGGAATGCTTTAGAAACTGCGGGCTGATTCTGCAGCCCATGACAATCAATGACTGAGTATCACTGTTAACTACAAATTAAATATATAAAGATATAAAGATAATTACAGGAAATTAGGGTTTACCAAGCTTCTAATCAAAGCTAATTATCACTACCATAGATTACAGTGAATACCTAGTGTGTGGCAGTTTCATTACATAATTAATACCTGGAGTGGGTCTGGATTAACATTCCCTTGGCAAGAGATAGCAGAGAAGTAAGGATTAATGGTCTGTTTAAGACAGTTGCCGTGAGATAGTGCTGAAGGCAGACCATGCCTCCCGTTCACCGTGGACTGTTTATAGTATTACTTCATGCTCCTTGATAAGGGAAGCAGCTCACTGCATCCTCTGACACATCTCCTGTTTTTTGTTCACTGTAGCAGCAGAATTTATAAACGTTTTTATTAGTCCTGAAACTCCTCAGTCCACTGAGCCAAGCCAAGGTTCCATTCAGAGGTTGGTACTTGGAGACTGTACTGCTTCACTGTGACTTCATGGTGTACTAATAACTCGATGCACATATAGAGGAACTCTAGGTGTTTTAGCTGCGAGGAGCTGAAGCTGCTTGCTTGTCATTTCATTGCAGCAGGCTCTCTCTGTACTCATATCTCTCTGGTCTCTGCCATATCTCCTGTCCCCCAGCTGCTGACCTTCACTACAGGAGCAGTGGGTCTGAATATGAACCTTGAGCTCTAACCACATACACACACAACATGTTCATATATCTCGGACAGGAGAAAGGCCATTGAATCAAGGTTTGACTGAGTGACCAAATATCCAACCTGTTTTTTGTAAGGTCACAAAACCCTATCACTGATTTGTCTGTCTTTCTGTCTTTCTGTCTCTCAGGCCTGATCGCCCAATCACCCCATACTGCTTACCCTAAATTGAAAGTCTTGTCCCAATGTGATTGTTAGATACAGGGTCGCAGTGATCATCCAACAATGGTCTTAGGTTTATTCGATTCATTACAAAAAAAGGAATACCTATTATGACAACTGAACCACATGCATCAATATTTATTTTCAAAGAACTGTCAGATGTATCAAAATTTAAATCTAATTACCAGTAATAACAGACTGAATTCCCCAACCTTTTAAAAGAGGTTAATACTGTGATGCTAATGTATTAAATGCAGAATAGCTTATGTAACTGAAATATATTAAGATTCCTTCTCAGGGTGTACTGGAAGCCTCGATTGGACTGACGGTGTTCCTGCATTTCTCTAAGGTCTCTGAACACCCCCATCCACCCCTACACACACACACACACGCGCGCACACACACACACGCACACACTTGTTTTCCATGTGGTCTCTATGAAATACGTGCCATTTCTCCTGAATTTTTCCCGTCCAGGCACTAAATTATCCAGATTGAAGACTAAGACCCTGTGTAATATCCCCATTGAAATGTTTCCCCAATGCAAATAAATCACAAATAACAGACTCAAGTTTAACCTTGCAGAATCGTATCAGGTTATGCAGGGGGAGGGTAAACATCACCACCTGCTCCACCAGGCTTTCAAGAAGCACGTCTGTTTAAAGCAACATCATGACCAAGAGGTTCTGAACTGATTTGCTGGACATGTGTTGCAGATATGAAATATCCACTTTTTTGGGCACAACACAATTTCCCAGCCCCCCCCCCCCCCCTCAATAACCCAATACAGGACAAGCAGATAGAGGACGGACATGAGGCAGAGTATAAAATAAAAATGTGCACAGCTGGCCATAGAAACTGTGAGAAAAAATAAATTTCTTCTAAAAAGCTCAGCAAGTTTGTTTGTAAAGGTTATGGTGTTTTTTGGCTATGATAGCTGTTTATCTCTCATATGTGCACACTTAGCATTACTGTCTTCCTTCACACACAACATCTGCTGTACGTTATTCGGTGAAACAGTTCACCACTATACTATTTCCTGGGTTATAAACAGGCTATAAAAAGTCTATAACATGACGTAATTTAAACCGGAACCTTACCTACCCCTTGAGGTTATCTGGCCCTTTAAATCCATACAAACAAAACCCCTTAGAAGGTTCATATCTCCTCCTCTCCATTGACCACCCTCTCAGACCCCAAATTGAATAAGTACAGTTAGCTGACTCCAGGTAATTGCCGCTCACAGCCTGCTTTCCGAAGGTCAGGGGCTTAGATCAAGACTAAAAGCAGCAATCTCACTGAAATGATTTCAAAGTAATGACACAGCACTACCATCTACGTCCTTCTACTGTAGGCATGTCATCAATATAATTACAACACTAACTCTGCCCTCCTTCACTCCTACCTTCTGCCACATCTTGATGAAATAGAGTTCCCTAGAAAAATTGAAGAAGATGTTGGTGTCATAGGCGTCATCACCAGCATTGGAGATGGACAGGTTAAGGGAGATGTTCTTGACTCCTCCGAGGGCCAGGTAGGGCCATCTGTGGACTCTGTGAGGAAAGACAGACTGCCAGACTCAGTAAAAGATGTTCAGAACAGGGAGCATGCAATATTTTGTAAAGATAAATTACCATCTTACACACATTCAGAAACCAAATACGATACACAGAGTAGCTGAGAATATGTATAGATATACAAGCCAGTCACCCAGCAGCTGCCTGCCCCAACTAAAACTGTGAGGGAGTGGACAAAGGAAGCTTTGAGAGACAGCTTATGTTAATTATGTGAGACATACGTCAAGGACACTGAGGCACTCAACCACTGTATCTCAGATCATATCAATTTCTGTGTGGACATTACAAAACCAACTAAATTAACAACAAACCACGAAAAACCTGAAGAAACTTCTGAAGAAAAAGGAGAAGGCATTCAGGTCTGTGGCACGGTGGTGCAGTGGTTTGCACTGTTGCTTCACAGCAAGAAGGTCCTGGGTTTGATCTCAGGGTGCCTTTCTGTGTGGAGTTTGCATGTTCTCCCCGTGCATGTGTGGGTTTCCTCTGGGTGCTCTGGTTTCCTCCCGCAGTCCAAAGACATGCAGATTAGGTCAACTGGCTACTCTAAATTGCCCGTGTGTGTGGCTGTTTGTCTGTGTTGGCCCTGTGGTGGCCTGCCCAGGGTGTACCCTGCCTCTTGCCCAAAGATGGCAGGATTGGCTCCAGCTTCCCCATGACCCAGATGGATTAAGCAGTATAGATAATGGATGGCATTCCGACATTTAAGGCAGCCACATACATCAAACAGAATTGACATTGTTTCAGCAATACGACATTGTATAAGCTGTAATGATCACTGTTTTGGTGATAAAAGCAGGCAGATACCAGTATGCTTTGCACTGCACTATGTGTATCTGTAAATAGTGTAAATTAATGGGAGTTTTCATGTAATTATGTTGTAAATAGTAAATGTCCAAATTGTGTAATGTTTGCTGTGGAACACATGTGTTTTGTTAGCATGTAATTGTGAGTGTCGTGTACATTGTTTGCTACCCTGTCTGTGCAACTGCTAATATTAAACCAAGAGTGGCCATTAATAATAAAGAGAGCAACTTCCATTTTAAAAGATCTGTCAGCCGCTTAATTAAAATGAGTTACATACCAAAATACGTTAATTTGCGCTCTACATGTAGGATCCTGGATAGGATTACATCAAGGATAATAATGAAGGTCTGCACGATCGAGGCAGCGAACCTGGATAGGATTACATCAAGGATAATAAGGAAGGTCTGCACGATCGAGGCAGCGAACCTGGATAGGATTACATCAAGGATAATAAGGAAGGTCTGCACGATCGAGGCAGCGAACCTGGATAGGATTACATCAAGGATAATAAGGAAGGTCTGTACGATCGAGGCAGCGGACCTGGATAGGATTACATCAAGGATAATAATGAAGGTCTGCACGATGAGGCAGCGGACCTGGATATGATTACATCAAGGATAATAATGAAGGTCTGCACGATCGAGGCAGCGAACCTGGATAGGATTACATCAAGGATAATAAGGAAGGTCTGCACGATCGAGGCAGCGAACCTGGATAGGATTACATCAAGGATAATAAGGAAGGTCTGTACGATCGAGGCAGCGGACCTGGATATGATTACATCGAGGATAATAAGGAAGGTCTGCACGATGAGGCAGCGGACCTGGATATGATTACATCGAGGATAATAAGGAAGGTCTGCACGATCGAGGCAGCGAACCTGGATAGGATTACATCAAGGATAATAAGGAAGGTCTGTACGATCGAGGCAGCGGACCTGGATATGATTACATCAAGGATAATAAGGAAGGTCTGCACGATGAGGCAGCGGACCTGGATATGATTACATCAAGGATAATAAGGAAGGTCTGTACAATCGAGGCAGCGGACCTGGATATGATTACATCAAGGATAATAAGGAAGGTCTGTACAATCGAGGCAGCGGACCTGGATATGATTACATCAAGGATAATAAGGAAGGTCTGCACGATGAGGCAGCGGACATGGATATGATTACATCAAGGATAATAAGGAAGGTCTGTACGATCGAGGCAGCGAACCTGGATAGGATTACATCAAGGATAATAAGGAAGGTCTGCACGATGAGGCAGCGGACCTGGATATGATTACATCAAGGATAATAAGGAAGGTCTGTACGATCGAGGCAGCGGACCTGGATATGATTACATCAAGGATAATAAGGAAGGTCTGCACAATGAGGCAGTGGACATGGATATGATTACATCAAGGATAATAAGGAAGGTCTGTACAATGAGGCAGTGGACATGGATATGATTACATCAAGGATAATAAGGAAGGTCTGTACGATCGAGGCAGCGAACCTGGATAGGATTACATCAAGGATAATAAGGAAGGTCTGCACGATGAGGCAGTGGACATGGATAGGATTACATCCAAGCCCTGCTGATTTTCCAGGTTTCTTTTACCCGTGAACCGGATGTGAAGCCTCTGTGGCCAATCAAAATCAGTAATTATTAAAATAACTACCTGGGAGAACTGAAAACAAGGCCTGGATTTGGAATCAAGGTGCAGATTTGAAGAGCCCTGTGATAGACTGATATCCAGAAAGCCTACTCCAGCAGAGTAGGGCATAATGTCAGGATCCTTTCCAGCACTGTAGAGATGCACTATAGTGCCCTGGTTTTACAGTGCTGTACATTTCGTTTTGTACGTCCTCTGCTATGCTCCAAGTGTACTAACATGTCTAAATATATTTTAAAAATCTGGTATTAGTCAGACTAACACAATAATTCGATTTTCTTAGTGTGCATGTAAACATACTGAGTGCATGCATAATGAATGGGCAGCCTAGGTAAACCTTGAATACAATAATGAGTTCTATTCGCCTATTTATCTATGAAGGCTATAATTGCTTGGGTAGAAACACACTATTGTGATCTGAATAAAATAAATTGCGCTCTACATGAAAATCAGAAATAGAATAGAAATGATTTCTATAGGAAATAAAATCAGTTCAGAAAAATATGCCTTATCAATGCAAAGCATTGCAATATTTGCAATTTTTAAAACAATTTTTACAACAAGAAAATCAGCTCTTGACAACTGACACTATTCATTGGTCCTGTAGTCTGTCAGCCTCACCTGCACAATGCCAAACCTAGGTCTATAAATCACTTCTCTTCAAAAAAGAAAAAATTCCACAAATTCCCTTCAATTTGTGTGGGGACCACAACCTGGTACAGAGACACAGGACTGTTAGCCCATCTCAGAACATCCCCATAATGCTTTTCACACGAAGGACGTAGACCAGATAAATGCAGTTAATCACCACAGTGCCAAGTTTTTTTGGGGATTACACAGCCTTGGCACTCGTAAGAATTCAGGAAAGGCAGCAGCAAATCAAGCATCCAGTTCAGAGGACTGCAGTAATTTAGTGCGAAACAGATGGGACACATCTGACTAAAGTCACGTATCACCCTCTAGTCAGGAACTGACCACGTGTATTATTCCTGAGTGGAGTACTGACCACGTGTATTATTGAGACAATGTAATGTTTGACTCTTTAAAAATACTGTACAGCTGTTTCAAACGCTTTTCAAAATTACAGAAATGTACAAATTGAATTACTGAACTATGTATAATTCATATACGCTATAATACTGTAGCGTCGGCGGCATCTGCATGTCCCGCATGCCTCGCAAGCGCATGTATATAGCCCCATATATGTCTTGTATATAGCCCCATGTATGTCTTGTATATAGCCCCATGTATGTCTTGTATATAGCCCCATATATGTCTTGTATATAGCCCCATGTATGTCTTGTATATAGCCCCATGTATGTCTTGTATATAGCCCCTGTTTGTATTTGTTAGTGTAGATACTTCTTGTGCTGTGTATCCGGTTGTCACGTGTGCCACTAACTGTAATTGTACTCGGTTCTTGCCTGATCCTCACGTGTCGTGTGTGTACTTTACCATCCTTAGTGTAACTTCCCCGTGTTTCCCTGTCATTCATGCCTTTCGTGCTATTGTTGCTAGTTGTGGGGTCCCTTTAAGGAGTAACATAAACAACAACTTCGCCAGTCTGCCTCTTGTCATTTTCATTCGCCGCCGCCACGATTCCTCGGCCTGCTCGACGCTTCAATACAGTGCAAAATTGTACAAAAAATATCGCCCATTGTAGTTTCGCTGTTGCATCTTGGTGCCTAGTTTTTGGCAGTTTATCATAAGCTTCGATGAGATTGATTTTCTTTTTCCCATCATGTTTTCTGTGCGCGCAGCATTAGCCTCAGGTAGCTCGCCAAAAGCAGACGGGATACCGCAAGGGAAAGCAGACTTATCAAAGTAAAGGTAAAAAAAAAAAAAGAATTAACGTAGTTTTCATTTTTTCTGTATGTTGTCATGTATAAGAACACCCAAAATGAACACAGTAAGCAGACTACTTGATTACTATAGGCAAATTATGTAAACAGTATTTGTACAGGAACTAGGGATGTAAGCAATTAATCGATTATCAATTAATTGTCGATAAGAAATTACTCGATTAAAATTAATTAATTGCAATTAATTGTATTTTGAACCCATAATTCCTTGCCAGTCCTCGTGGGGCGCACTTGACGCCAGACGTACTTGACGCACACGCGGGAACACAAGCAAACAACAGATAAAACAACAGATAAAAGAGAAACGGTACACAGAGGATGAAGAGGGCAAAACGGAGTGCAGTATGGAGCCACTTCAAGTTGGTCAATGACGACAACGACGCCAAATGCACAATATGTGGAAGTTTTTTCTATTCAGGAATGTATATTTTATGGTGCTGCTATTTATGTTTCCAATGTCGCAGATGAGCAGCGAGAATTTGTTTTCGTTTTAAGTAGTCTTTCTTATATTTTGATATTTTCTATTCAAAATATGTTTGAAATGCTACCAAATGTTATTCCCTGCCCTCAAGTGAGCTCAGAATAAACCTTTGATTAAGGAATATGATTTGCATTTTTTCTTCATATCATATAGAAGATAGCATTCTATGTTACGTATACAGTAGATGGAACCTATTCAGAGGGAAATTCAGCTTCTCAGAAAAATTGCCGCTTAGCAATTAATCGATCATCGATCGATAAGATGAAACAACTATTGATTAATGAATTACTCGATAATTTGCATCCCTAACACGAACGATTCTGTCCTAAGCTTTTTGATCCATATAAGCGGTTGATCATTATAACCATGACCACTATAAGCGGATTCCACTGTATGTGCAGTAAACAAAAATAAATCTCTCTCACTTTCTCTCTCTCTATGTATCTATCTATTTTGCAGGGGTTTGCATAGTTGGTTCCAGGTCTCCATTTCTCCTTTTCCCTTGTTAGACCACACACACCATTCCTTCCACTCTACATCTAAATATCTACTGCTTCGCTCTATATCAAAAAAAAGCAAACCAAAAAGAAGTGTTGGCTTACCCAAGTACCAGCAGTTCACCTTGTAGTCTGAGATCTGCAGCACAATCCTCAGATAGGCAGTTTTTCTCAAACCAAGTCTGGAAAGAGGTAGAAAAGTCTTATTACTGTCTTTACAGGTATGGTCCATGCAGGGTATGATACAGGGATGGGAGACGTATAGACAGAGTGAGTAAAGGTATGATACAGGGATGGGAGAGCTATGGACAGGGACAGTAAGCGTATGATACAGGGAAGGGAGAGGTATAGACCGGTAGAGTAAGGGTATGGTACAGGGAAGGAGGAAGTATAGACAGGGACAGTAAGGGTATGGTACAGTGATGGGAGAGGTATAGACAGGGACAGTAAGGGTATGGTACAGGGATGGGAGAGGTATAGACAGGGAGAATAAGGGCATGGTACAGTGATGGGAGAGGTATAGACAGTGAGAGTAAGGGTATGGTACAGGGATGGGAGAGGTATAGACAAGGAGAGTAAGGGTATGGTACAGGGATGGGAGAGGTATAGACAGGGAGAGTAAGGGTATGGTACAGGGATGGGAGAGGCATGGACAGGAAGAGGACACCTTTACTTACAGAATTATCACAGACAAATAAACAATGTATCCACAGCTTGAACTGGACTGCAGGGCTTTCCACTCCCTATGCATTGCACTGTAATGTTACTAAGGCTACACAGTGTAAAAAAAAACACTCCATTGGTGTTACTCTGTGACATTGCACATGATGTGTATAAATCTGCTTCATCCAAATAATATATGCTTCTGGATTTTCAGGAAACCACCTGTGCCCATAGCTGTGAATATTTCATCTTTTCACCAGTATGTAATATATGAATTTGCACGGGGAATTCCTCACATTGTGTCATGCGGCACAGGCTCTCAGCATGCCTGCACCTATTACAACACATCAAGGGATTTCCACAGTAACATGCTCCGCAGGCTTTTCCCTGAAAGACGGAAACATGCCCTCAAAAGTACAGCTGTATGACAGTTTAATTATGGGCATTTATTGGTAGGGCGTGACCATGCTGGATTTTAATAAGACACACATTGAAAAGACCGGAACACAGTGCATAAACCCAATACGGTGTGTTTGTTAGCACCAATTGTTAATACCCATGTAAATGGAGCAGACTTTGCCAGCAAGCTGCCCTCCGTCCCCCCCAGGGGTGAAATCAGAGTGCAAAGGGAAGAAGGGACTAGAGGCCATGCAGAATTCCACAGATGAAAAGAAAACACAGCCGCTAACCGAGCGGGAAACCGACACCATCATCCTTCCTGTTCCAGGATCAGGTGGTTTCTGCACATTCCTGCACCCGTCCTTCGGGATTTAAGCCCTGGCTCTGATCCCAGAGCAGCACCGATCGCAGCGCGGAGAGGCCTGACTCTCGGCCCTCGGAGGGGGTCTCCATCAGACAGGATCTGTGCTCAATCACTTTGACCTATGTTCACGCTACACATGCAGCACATTTCAAGAATACTGCCTTTTTTCCCTGGAGAGGACGCCGCTCCCCTGCACAGCGTCATAAAAGTCCTGTTCACACAGTCTTCCATACTGAGCTCCAGGACCATGAGTGCAGCCATCAGCTGGACGTGTTTTATAGGTTTATAAAGAACCTCAATAGCTGGAAAGACCCTCCTACCAGGGCATGCGATGATACATCACTGAGGGTCCTCTACACAGGAATGAAGCCCCCCATTCTGCAGGGTATAAATCTCCCAGAACAGGAATGTGGGAACCTGAGTCTGTGTCAGAGAGGTTCTTCTCATAGTCACAATCTGTCAAACTCTTCTGTTCTTCTTAATGTGCAACAGAAATTCAAATGAACATGCAAACACCTCCAAGATTGCTGGCCAGATTCTTACCCCGGCTATGTGTGTGGGTATTACTTGTTCTCCCCATATTTGTGTGGGTTTCCTGCCACAGCCCACAGATATGCGATGTAGGTGGCTTGGTGTCTCAAAATGACCCTTTACTGTGTGACTGTGTGCCCTGTGACTGAATTGCAAGCTGTTGGGAACATATCCTGCCTTGTGCCCTGGGCTTTTTGGAATAGGTGCCATAATAATTTATGGATGAATTTATTTTTACATGGTTTGTGTATCATGAAGTCAGCACTGTGACTCTCTAGGGAGTTTATAAAAACAAAAGATAGACTATTTGCGCATGGAAGACATAAATTGCAGAATGTGGAATGTCACACCATCATTAACACATATAAAAGTTCAGAGGAGTTACTGGGTAAAGCAGTGTTTAAGACTTAATTATGATTTAAGAAAAGTGTTCAAAGTACCCTAAATCTTCAATGATTTCTCCATTTGCAGACTTGTTGACAGGGAGCAACAGAATTCTTGGCAGGGAAGAAATTACACACAGACTGCATTGGGCATCACTTCCAGTGATGGCGTATCTCTGAGGTGCAGAGCCCTTTTTCACCTTCCACACTTTTGATGTATCTGCAAAACTCCACACCAATTAAGAGACACAAGGGATTTACAATATTTCATTTCCTACCCAGGAGCGTTGGAACCCCCCCCCCCCCCCATATTTCATTTTATTTAATTCATGCCACCACAAACAATAGACCATTGAAATTAACTCAAGTTATCCCCCCCTAATATCAAAATCTCTCCTGTGCCCTTGTTTGTAGCTTTGCTTTACATTGTTTCTAGGACTTTTGAGAAATTAGTTATTCCCACGAGTTTACTTTTGGTGAGCATGGCAGATACGTCCATCCATCCATCCATGTTCCCATCATCTTGAAGCTTATCCTAGTCAGGGAGCAGTGGTGCTTATATCAGACAGCACAGGGCTCAAGGTAGCGGTAGCTTCTGGCTCAGATCTCATTTATGAATCACTAAGCTTTTTTGTGTTGTCTGAGGCTTTCGCAAAACTCCAAAAAAGTCATGCAATAGTACATCAGCATAATCCTTCATCTATCACACATCTGAAAGAGCGGACATGTGACACCTCACCTCCTCACCATCAGGTCCTAGTGTGATGTACACCCTATGGCTTTGTGGTGTCCAGAAGCTACCCTGATCATTGCAACAACTCCACCAGACATTCACAGTAATCACAGGAAGATCCTTACTGCTCTCTGCCCCCAGGAAGGCAAACACACAGCATCCTGCTCATTTCACTTTCTGCTCCCAGAGAAGGAGGCTCAGGCTGATGCTATAGATGTTACTATTCTTAAATCAGAATTCCCTAAATCTATAAGTAACACACTGTTACATCTAAAGAAACCAGTTAGTGACCAAAGACTGCAAAATGACACCAAGTACGGAAACAACTGTTGCACCCTAAAGACAATGGTACTGATAAAGTTATCAACCGGCTGATGGCTTTCGGTCATGGGAACGTTCCAAGAATATTACAGCGGACATGCCCTTAACTTGGAGGACATGCTGCAGATACACTCAGTATTCTGCCGGGTGAAACACAACAGCAGACTGCTGACTGGCCCAGAATGGCTGTTGTCGCATCATCCAGGTGGGGGTGGTTTAAGTGGCTCCCCATTGGTTATATAAAGTGCTTTGGGTGTCTTGAAAAGCACTTTATAAATGTAAACATTCATTCATTCAACATTCTGTGGGCAGCGATGTAAGCTGCAGCGCAGGTAGGAGGACCCTCACCATGTTGGTCTGGGCAATGCGGTGGCCCTTCTTCCAGCGAAGCACTGGGGTCAGTGGGGGCAGCTCTCTCTCAGACCCCCCCAGCAAGTGCTGGCCGAGGCTGTAGGCTGCTTCGAACACGATGGGCGAAAAGACATCCTTCACCTCTTTCTGTGGAAACACAGACACACAGAACTGCAGCATTACAAACCACTCCGCTGCCCCAAAACGATGGCAGACGTGGAGCAAAGTCACAGGTATGAACTCACAAACACTACTGCTCCTATCTCACAGCCAAAAGGGCAATTCATGCCAGGGTGAGGTTTCCCTAACCAGGTAGAAGCAACTTGATTTAGCAGGCATCTGCACAGAACAGTACTGAGTCATTAATGGAGTATGTGAGCACAGCCCAGCTGTGTATGTGAGTATGTGAGCACAGCCCAGCTGTGTATGTGAGTATGTGAGCACAGCCCAGCTGTGTATGTGAGTATGTGAGCACAGCCCAGCTGTGTATGTGAGTATGTGAGCACAGCCCAGGTACACACAGGTGCGCATGTCTCAAACAAAGTTCCATGCTCCACAGCATTAATTAATTTAAGTCATTTTCCAAAAAATGTGGTGTAAGACTGAAGTGAAGGTACAGTTAGTCTGACAAGGACATATCATCATAGAATAACCTTTTTTTTTCCCTCTCATCCTGTCTGTATGTGCAACGTTATGACCTGGACTTTCACTGATCCACAAGGATAGGAGGAGAAATAAGAAAGGCAACCTGGTCTTCAGCCCCCCCACACAGTCCTCATTCCCTCCAAGCTCCTTTGTCCTAGGGGACCCCCAGATCTTTTTGCCCGACAGGTCATATTTTAGCTCGCTCCCTACCAGGAGCTGGGATGGAGCAAAAACATGGACTGTGTGGGGGTTAGGAAAGGAAAGGAAAGGAAAGGAAAGCAAAGGAAAGGAAAGGAAAGCAAAGGAAAGCAAAGGAAAGGAAAGGAAAGGAAAGGAAAGGAAAGCAAAGGAAAGGAAAGGAAAGCTACTGGACAAAGTGACAGGAGACACTGCCATAGTCAAAGCTAAAGAAATACATGTACTGGACAGGTAAGAAAACAACGCTGATCCTGCGATCGCAGCAGCGGCGCCTCCCATGAGCAGAGCTATGTCAGGATATGAGGTCATACGTCATCGTCTCAGGTGCTCCTGCTTTAGCTGAGCCAGGATTTTATTATCACAGCATTAACAGTTCCATTAAGCTCTGCTGCCGCCACCTACTGTATTTTAGGAAACTTTCCATTTCCAAAGCCCCGATATGCCCCAGACTGGCTGCTGATGAATAGCTGTCTGTTTTAAGAGCCACATAAAAAGGATATCAGCAACTGCGCTGTGCATACCTCACACAAATATAGGCAACAATACTGACTGCACATGAGCCTGCTGGGCCGTCTGATTGGTGACTATATAAACACACAGCATATGATTGACATTTCTATTTCTCACCTTCTCACCACTCCATCAACAAACCTGCCCCTGCAGAACTTAAAAACACAGCAGGAAATACAATCCCCTTCTGTTACTGTACTCCACTATAGTTACACTCTGCTGTGCTCTGTGTGAAAAGTTAATCCTTCAGAAGTGGGGGTCACCAGCCAAAGGGGGCCAACTGACCACCCTCTCAGGCACACAACACAGAGGGCCGTCTATAATCTGATACAGATGGTGCTGATGGCAAGTTCTTGCCTCATGTTGGTCCGACACACCCTGGGCTCAGCTTTCTGAGACCAGGATACCAAGCTCAGCTGTCCGGAACTTGGCAGGGAACCCCCCTCCCCACAGAAGTCAGCTTATCTCCAGGTCTCCATGCTAGTAAATACAAACATCTCAACAGTATGAGCAGTTTGCTCCCCAACAGGCAAAACAAAAGCTAAACATGGGGGAAAGTAAGCTAGCAGGATCAGTAGGCAAGACCCCAGATAAGGAGGCCTATGGATAGAAGCAAGTCAGCAATGGGCTTATCAGCTAGCAGTGACATTCCCTAAACGCTCTATGACAGAGCAGATTTGTATCATAACAATGAGCAGGAGAATTATAGAAATGTGTGGAATTTTCAACCCAATTACCCATAATGCATCTGCTATCTGGGGCTTGTTAAGCTTTCATGGATTCAAATCTTACTCACAACATCCATGAATCCTGATTTAGCAAATCAATACAAATGCACACAAATCGCCCCTTTTCTGCTCTGGGAACAGCCAAGCAGAGTATGGAATAGTCTTCCTGTTAGCGTGGCATAAGCTACATCCCCAGGCCTCCTTTCCCGATGGCGGCACATCTGCACACGCACACATAAGCCCAGCATGATTCACCAGGTCTTGCTCATAACTTACAGGGTTTAATATTGGAACATGTTTGGGGAAAAGGATCCCCTGGGTTTTCAAAAGTGTTTATTTTAAGTCAAACTTTTAGACTGGGACCTAATTATGAAAACGGATGGGAAGATGCAGACCTCACTCTGCACTGGCTGTATTTTACTTCAACTTTGAATTCTGTCCAGTGCTGCCGTTCTAAATCTAGAAGCACCACTGCATTCAGCAAATGTTTAACGTTTAGATCCAGCCCACTACGGTTGCCCTTGTACCCCCACATAATCTTTGGCTTAGTGTAAGACGTTAGACCTGGAATGAAGAAATATCCACTGCAAAGCACCCGGAGGCTTCTTGCTTTTCTCTTCTCGTTTTTCTTGCTCCATTTCCCAGTTGCTGCCTCCCATGGTGGCCAGTGCAACGTCCCCACAACAAAACCCAAAGTGCCCAGGTATCTGCCCACTGGTGACCAATACACCGAGTAGGTCTTTCACCTGCCTCTCAGAACGTACCAATCTGTTAATGCCAATCATAAACTGGGAAAGGCAAAAGAGGGCTGCACTCTCAGAACATACCGGAAAACACTGGCTGGCACATCGGCAGATGTGACGATTCTGTTCCACGGTGGGTTCACTCAGAGGATCGCAGGCAATGCAGCCAGGCGGGAAGTGAGAAATAACCGCCTCTTACACAAACACAGCAGAAACACTGCGGTTCAGTCATGGTACCCGTGCAGTCACAGGAATACCGCAACAACAAATGGAATCTGCTCACAGATCCCGCTGGTGACTGGTGACGAGTAGGGACAAGTAGGGATCCTGCTGTTTTACTGGGGAATTCTGCCCAGAAAAAATCAAGTACCTTTGTAGTAACACTGGTGGCAAGTTACAAAATTTTCACAGATACTTCATAAAGGGCAGAGTGGAGGACACAAAGGTATGCGCAGAATGGTGGAACACGACCTGAGACCACAAATGCTAATTAATATACAGGGAACAGATGAAGGGGCAGACGGACTCAACACTGAATTCATCTGGCAGCCAGGTAGAAAGAATTGAGATTGTGGGGTAGGGATGAAAGACTGACTCAAAACTACTGCACAGCCGAATCTGTTCCATTTTCAACGGTGTCCGAAACGGTGAGAATGACGAATTCCATGTGTGACGGAGAGGTCAGCGTCAGAAAAGGACATTTTGAGAACCGCAGGGTGCAGAGGGGAGGTAGATCGCTCCATTCCAGACATTCCCGCTCCCAGTCGCGTTCCAGGCCGTCACACGATCCAGCTGCGCTGTGTTACTCAAGAGCCCCAGTTCACACTGAGGACAAAGCTCTACTCCCAGCCCAGCACCAAACTCCGACAAACCAGGAGTGTCCTGCTCACAGGAGGCTCACATCCCTCTTTAGAAGCAGGTTCATCTAAGTGAGGGAGGGTCACATGGATTCAATCAGTTAATCCAAGGGTCATCTTGGGTACTCTGGTCAGTCAGCCATTGTACAGAGATTTCAGGTAACCCAGGTGAGGACTATTTATCTATACATTTAGCACCAACCAAAAGAACATAGTTGAAAATGTGTGTTAAAACAGCCATACAGCCTTATCTGGCAGTTATACTTTAGTCACAAGTATAGAGGTATGGGTTTAAAGCTCACCAGGGCCGTTTCATCGGAGTTAAAATGGACCTCACCAGTTTAGGTGCCAGTTCGTGGGCACAGGAAGCCATCAGATAAGAATGGATTTGCAGTTTTGTTTTTGTTTACTTCTGTACAGCCAGGACTGTACAGTGACTCTGCTTTCGTTGATGTTGTCTAGCCCTGCCAGGAGAGTTTTATAGCCTCCTCTGTCATTTTGACGAACTTCCTGCAGCAGCTTGCCCATCACCCTCAGCAGACAAGGAGGAACTTCAAGGAGCTTGTTCCAGGACATGATCAAATAAACTGTCCAGTTTTCGTGAACAGCCAAATCCCTTACAGTGACCTTTTAAATTTAAGGATATGCAGTGACTGCTAAACTATCACCTTAAGAGTCACAATACATGGCCACTTCCACAAGAAGAAAGCATGCCCAGTTAGGAGACGTCTGCTGAACTGATCGACTAGTCAGTTCATTCAGTTCATTCGCCTAACAATCCACATTCCAGACATCAGGCTGTTTGCCTGCCAATACCAAAGTACCTCTCTGCAGAATCCATTACATAGTAAACTTCAGCTAAATACATAACCTGCCGTAAGCTCTTCCACTCTTCTGTGAAGGTGTTAATACTTCGCTAAATGCATTCAGTCTAGTCTAATAATATATGTTAGTAGTATTTGACCATCAGTAGTATCAGTAGTATTTGACCGTCACACGCGAAGGCACAGGGCAGAATCATCACCACAGACCACAGGACAGCTGGTGGAGGCGGCCCGAGTGATGTGGCCTTTCAGTGCCTTAAACAGGCTGCAGAGCCGCACCGCGATGTTCTGAGATCTGCCGTGAGATGAGGAGCTCAGTGTGATACACTGACACCCAGGGCCCGGAGCTCCAGATCCCATTTTCCACATGGTGACTGAACCAGCTTCTAAATCACAAATGGCAGGAATATTATAATATTGCAGAATTATTACAAAAACAGACTGAAATCTGAACAATTAAGAGACACACATCCCACCCACAGTGTCAAACCCACGGCCTTTAACCACTCAGTGGTCATATTCTATTCAACACATGGGTTAAGCCAGCCATATACTAGCCTTTCCATCACAGTGTGGGATAAAACCTTATGAGCGCATAGCAGAACACCAACTCGAAATCGAACACAAGAAGACAGATAAAGCACACATTTAAACAGTGAATTCCCAAAATGGCACTATAACTGGAGGCCAGGTCACTGGCTGAAACAAAGCACAGAACGCCAGTGGAACAGGTGGAACTCATCGGCACAAAAGCCTGCTCACCTGGCTCTCCATCCAGTACAGCCATGCCCCCCAATCCCGTATCACTGACGATTCAGCACAATGCAGAGCTTTTGATAGCTTAAACAGTGCCGAGCAGTCTAAGCTCATTTGGAGCTCCAAATATATGTGCTATTCTCCTATAAATGAAGTCATAATGTTAAATGTTCTTAGCCCTGTTGCCTTGGCATTGAAACATTTTACTAAGGCCACCATCAGTGCTTCACAAAGACTACTGGGGCCTGATATCCCTATAAATCCCTGTACATATCAGTGCAGATAGCATTTCTGTGCTTGCAGATTCAAGCTGGCAGCTCTCTGACTTCTCATCCACTAGCATTTCACTACTTTAAGGGAGTTTCATTACTAAATTCCCAAATCCAATAAGAAAACACAAGGATAACTGTTCATTCACAAAATGAAGATTAAAAAAGAAAAACAACCTGTGTTTATAATAGGAATAAAAGTCAGTGTCCCTTAAGAGTAAACAGGAAGACCAGCATGGGACTGGCCTCAGTTTCAAATCCCCTGTGATACAGACCAGCTGCTGGGGGTTAACAGGCTGGATCAGCTTCCAGAGGGTGCCTCACGATCACACTGGGCTCAGACTCTCACACAAAGGAGAACTTTATCCTGGAATCACCTTCACTAGATGTAATACTAGGAAATTGCCTGTTTGCTGTCAGTCATCAATTACCAGACCTGTAGCCCAGGGCAGCCAATCAGAAACGAGGTTCTCACTTCCCTGGAGAGGAAGTGCCTGTCCGTAGTGATCACGGTACACTGCACATAACTGCCCAAGAAATGTTCCATTATGAATTAAAAATGTGTTAAGAATACAGGCACTTCATAATGTATATGAAATAAGAGGGGACCCATACTGTATAAATACTCAGTCCCCATGCTCTGGTATGTGTAAATGTACACAGGCGAAAGCATTTGTCCTAACATGGATAAAATTGCCAAAGCACTGGCACACCACTGCAAGGACAAATGCTACATTTCTTTAACAATTTTTCCGGCTATGTTTAGGGATCGCTGGCCCTCAGACAGTGAAAATGGAGAAGGGGCACGGCGGCGCGACGGAAAGCGCTGCGGGCTCATGCTGATAGGGATGTGGCTTTTGTTTCTACTTATATGCGGGGAGTTTTCATTGGTTTCCTCTGGAGACACATAATCCAAGGATAATGATCAATAAAGTTCTACGGCTCTATACATAAATTGCATTATTATGAATATGTTATAGTTTCTAAAAATGTGAGACGTGCATTAACCTTTGCCATTAGAGAGATATATCTGATAAAATGAACTCATGGTTCATGGTTCTGCATCTGTGTGTGTGTGTGTGTGTGTGTGTGTGTGTGTGTGTGTGTGTGTGTGTGTGTGTGGTGGGGAGGTGGTAGTTGGGAGCACAGCTGTTTCCTGTTACCCTGCCTGCAGGCTCAGCTCCACACATACAGACAGAGAGAGAGCAGCCATGCCCTAATGCCTGAATCTGGCCCTTTGGCCTCTGCTCTCAATCATTCCCATAATGCACCAGTCACACGCCAACCAGGGTTTAAACACACAATCCACTCATTGTGAATTTCCATTACTTTCGTGCAGAGTTTGAAAAATAAGAAAATAGTGTTCTTGTAATAATTCTGTACTTTTTTTTCTTACAAGTTCATGGGACCTCAGTACGTAATCACTTAGGGATACACCTAATTTCCCATCCCATGTTCTCAGGATAACTGAAAGCCATCCTGAAATTTTAATCTTGAATATTAGAATATTCCTGGCACTTGAGATTTAGTAGCTGGTTTAGTCACTGTGCCTGAAATGGGATCCTCAGCACCAGGGTCACGATGTCGGCGCATCCTTGTAGCTCCGTGTCCTGTGGTAGATCACAGAACATCGCGGTGTGGGCCTGCAGCCTGTCGAAGCAGCTGAAAGGCCACACCACTCCTGATGCCCCCTCTACAATTTTCCACCCAGACATGCAGCACCACAAACATCTAATTTAAAGAACGACCGGCTAATGATCAGGTCTGGGCTTGCTGAGCAGGACCTCAAACTAGGCAGCAAAAAAATCCGACAATGTTCAGGCAAGGTCAGTGTGAGAGCTAGATGACTCAAAAAACAATCATAGAACATGTCTGTGGAGTATGACACAGACAAAAGCGATTATGAACAAAGACAGCAGACACTGCACAGGACCTTGGATGTACACAGACACAGCAAGTACAGCATGACAAAAATGCTTGTTAACGATCTGTGGAAATAACCCTGTTAAACAAAACTTTGTTCACTAAAAAAAAACCCAAATGCAAAACATTTAAAAATGTTACTGAAGCCGAGTTCTGTAACAGTACTAAACTATGAGTGTGTCAGCATTCTGGAAACTCATCTTAAGCCTGAGGTGAAGGTATCAAAAGCTGTGTCCCACAGACAAGCAAAGCAAAAAGCAGTCAGCCCTATACCACTAACTGTGGGCCAAAAGCCAGTCAAAATGGGCGGTCTGAGGTCCCCTAAGCGCCGCTTGGGTTATGTGAGACTCCCTCTTTCGAACACAGTGGCAAATACTAACTGTGTTATAGAACCTCAGTAGGGATCAGTTAGCTACACATGAAAATGCAGGATTCTAATACTCCTAATCCCAGGCATACTGCTCTACTTCAGGAACCAGCAGCGTCTGAGATGAAACCGTCTTTGTGATGGCCATTCGCCATGTCTGTGCGTGAACTACATGTTTAAGCACATATAAAAAGTGAATTAGCAAATATGTAACTGAAAAAGCCCTGTCAAAGCTACTGTTTTTTTGCACTACAAAAACATTACTGGGATGAACATCAAAAGAAGAACTGATACTCTCTTAATGTTTTATGGATTCTTCACGGGCATTGCGCAGGATTACTTCAGTGGAACAGCAGAACACAATGAAAGAAGCATTAGCTGAGAATGGCTGGGCCGTTATGGACGGCAGGAGGGACCCACCTTGACGTAGGCCACGTAAGGCTGACACACCTCGCGCCTGATGCTCAGGTGGACCGTCTCACTCACAGCTCCAATCAGCTCCCCATTAAGTGCGAACAACACTCTCGTGGGCTGACTTCTCCTCCGCTTCTCCACATCGGCCGTCAAATTGTACAGCAACTCTGCATCGTGTGGGACAGAGAGAAGACCCGTGCATCAGCAGTGTAGGCTCCCCTGAGAGGCTTTCAGGCAGAACGAATGGAACTGGCTTCCAAAGAGGAACGTTCCCTGCTCACAACGGCTCATAAGCCCGGACACTGCAGGCCCATGTCTCCTCACTGAAGGGAGGCCTTCTTCATGGGAGTCAGGCACTCATGGAATGTGACTCCCAGTTCCCCAGGGCACCACAAGTCAGATATAAATTAAGCCTGGGGAGATTTTAAAGGTGAAAGGTCATTTTCACTTTCTTTTTGACATCCTCCCCCTCATAAAATAACATGACTAAACTAAATATTAATACCCAGAGTAGGACAGCCCCAAATATTGTGAGTGCTTCTTTTCAGGAAACAAGCCATCTTCTAAAAAGAGGTACAGAGCTGGGAGACAAGGTTTAGGTGCTCCATGCAAAGGATGAGAGCTCAATCAGGAGGTGAAGTGTGGCTCTGCTTTCTAAGCCTGCCCCCACTGCAAATTTACAGCTGACAGATGAAAGGTTGAGCCCTCGCTGTTGGGGACATGTGGAACTTGGCTTTTGTCCAAGTTTGGACAATGAATTTACCAATGTGTGTTCATCATTCTGCGTGTGACTGGGAATTATTACATTACACTGTCACTGAAAGCCTTTGTTACACAGTGCATCACTGGAATTGTTACACGGTGTATCCCTAAGTGATTATCACTGTGAGTCATTCTGTTACACAGTACATCACTGTGATTCTGTTAGTCTGTAATTTTGACTTGTACTGTAACACAATTTATAATTTTGCTACACAATATGACCTTACAGTCTATGATCTATCACTTGGAATCATTCTGAAACATAGCATGTTGCTGTGACTTTGTAGCACAGTTTGTGAATCATTCCATTAGACTGTATATGTGTGTTTTAGTGTTTGTGCTGATGCAGCATCCTTGTTCATGTCCAGTGCTACGCTGCAATAGCATGCACCTAATCTCAGCAACAGTGCTGGAGCACCTGCGGCTGGCTGGCTTTTGCTCCACCAATAGGGGCATATTACTTCATTCCTTGAACCAGCATTTACATTCGCCAAACAATCTCAATAAGTTCAACAACAGTGTATAAAACAGGATGGGGCTGCATTCACCAGATGGACCCTGTCTGTGGAAGGTAGCTATGACCTCAGCAGCCCCCCCCCCCGCTGGAGGAAGGGTGGGTCTCTCAGCATAAGGTGCTTTCTTTCCAGAGGCAGAGCCAAACCCAGGATGCCACAGACAGAGAGCCCTTATTCCCACTTTCCTTTCACATAACACGCCCTGCTTCATGCTGCCTGTGTTACTGCAAGGCCCCCGACAGCACATACGTGTTCATTACATGCCTTCCGCCACATGCCACAGACTGAAGTATGGTATACACGTGAAAGAGAAACACAGAAAACAGAAACAGATCCACATGCACACAAATAAACACGCATACATAAAAAGAAGTGCATGAAACACTGACAGGCACTTATATATACACTCACCAATCTGGCCTGGTACCTGCCGCCCTTGGAAACTCAGGCACAGGGTGACGTTGAGGCAATTCAGGTGCTGAGGGCCATCATGGCACGACGGTGCTGTGATGTTGATGGACGGGGGCAGAAGTATGGACACATCCACAGTAATAACAGGCCTCGACCTGCAGGAGGCGACAGTGTGTTGCAGCCAAACCCACTACAGTCTCCCTCACATTGTCTAACAGAATGGAATCACACTGTATTCTATACATACTCCTGCAGCACTGAAATAAAAAAACTAGAGCAATTAGAAATTATGATGTGACTTTCAGGTTCCAGTGATTAAACCACTCCGCCCCAAGGACCAGGAGGTTATACTGGGGCACACAAACTGTGACAGGACAGTGACAGAACATATTCAATCCATGCCCAAACTAAAATTGACACTCCACTCTCAGATGGGTGTTCAGTATGAGCCCTGAATAGATCTGCAGACTATGAGACTGTGGGCGAATCCTTCCTTAAACTTCCGGGATTCATTTACCCAGAGAACAATACAGGAATAGTTTGACTAGAATATTCCTTTTCCTCAAAATCTCACTCATTATATGTGAGGCCCATAACGATCCATAACTAGTATTCAAGTTACCTGGGGAGGGTGAACCAGGGATGAAAAGGACACAATATGCCGAAAGTATAGCTATGGCCCCCGCATGAAGGTATTAAGGCTGTCAGCGTGATTGTGTGCAGCAACATGCAGTGTGTAAGCCGACGAGAGACAGGTCTCCATTCACCTCAGCAACACCACACTGTCAGACATGAAGGCTCCAACCGTCACATCTGCAACACAGAAAGCACAAGCCAATGAGCTCAACAATTCAACAATGTCAGCACAGCTAACTGTTCTGGTTCAAACTGTTCCGTCACCAGTCTTGGGGTCATGTGGAATGTAGTAAACAAAATGCCAGAGTCGTGTATCAAGCCGCTTTCTACAGACATCTCACGATGTCTGAAATCTTGAGATAGAAGTGTTGTCTCCTGTCTTCTGACATTGGCTCCTTTTATTCAAAGTTAACTGTTACAGTCTAAATCTCACTCATTATGTGTGAGCGCATTGTCTTGGCAAAGAAGACAAGGGATTTTTATGCTAAATACAGGTATTCCAAATTTTTTATCAGAATACCACCTTCCATGTGTTTCCATGTTAAAGGTCCATAAGAGGTCTTTCTCACATGTCTCCTGTAACATCTTTAATCCTTAAAGGCTGATCACCATGAGAAGGTCACTAAGACCACTGGGAGACTGGGAGTCTGTTGTTTAATGGGGAGTCTAAAATTCTGCTGTGATCAATCTGGCCATTAGAATGAGAAAGAGGCACCCTGGCCCACAAGCCCACTTAAGGGGGCCTGGCCCTCCCACCTGGGTAACCGTTCTGGTCCATGTCCACACCACCAGAGATCGCCTGACCAAACATGCGTAGGGTAGGGTGGATGCTGCGACCGGTCAGTTTCTGGAAGACACCACAGAGAATGGCAGTGAAAGACAGCACAGCCAAGAATGAAACAGCACAGACAGCAGCAGTAAAAAACAGAAATGAACAGCACAGAGAACAGGAGTGGAAGACAAGTAATATCAGGGTAAGAGCACAGAGAATAACAGTGAAAAAAGTACAGGGAACAGAAGTAAAACAAAAAACACAGAGAAGAGTGAAATGGCATAGACAGCAGCAATAAAGGACATAAACAGGAGTAAACGAGCACAGAGAATGGCAGTGAAAGACGGCACAGACAACATGAGTGAAAGACAGCAGAGAGAACAGCAGGGAAAGAGCACAGCAAGGAGTAAAAGAACACAGACTGCAGCAATAAAAGACAAATGCACTGAAGAGGAATGAAAGGCACAGGGAGAAGAAGAGAAAAAAGCAGAAGGAGGAGGAGTGAAAAAAGCATAGAACAGGAGCCAAGGACAGCACAGGGAGAAGGAGTGAAAGAGCACAGAGTGCAGTGTACAGGAGTACAGGAGTAGTAGAACATATGACGTTTCATTGAATAAACTGATGTTATTTATGGTTATGTCGTGTGGAAGGCAGAGGATAGGTTACCATGGAGTAAGTGCTGATAATCCCATTCTTGTCACCATGATAAATATATACTACTCCAGTGTAGTCATCCTGCTTGGGAGCTCCAACTGCTACGTCTAGTGAGTAAAAGAGCAGTTAGGAAAGACTCATAAAACCAGTCCCACACTACCAACACGACCCCTGAAGCCCCACCATCACCGGCCCAAAACACAGTCCAATGCCACCACCAGCGCCACAAAACACAGTCCAACGCCACCACCAGCGCCTCAAAACACAGTCCAACGCCACCACCAGCGCCCCAAAACACAGTCCAACGCCACCACCAGCGCCCCGAAACACAGTCCAATGCCACCGTCACTGGCCCGAAACACAGTCCAACGCCACCATCACCAGCCCTAAAGATAGGGCCTGTTAGTAGTGCTGTTGGACTAAGGCAGCCTAAAAATACAAAACATGGGTAGTCCCACACTTACAAGGCTAATGGTTCCGAGAAATGGGCTGGACAGGTCACATCTCCTAAGTTGAGGACATAATTACCATTCATTTCAAAATCTTAAGAGCTGAGTCTCATTTGAGATTCCTGTGTTTGATTCCTTAAAATCCAAGGCAACAATTACCTGAAGACACTAAGTCAAATGGTAGGTGCAACCTCCTATTGAGCTATAATCAGTCATCAAAACGATAAGCAAGGTACTTATCAATGTAAAATCTAATTGCTGGTTGTAAATGTTGCTGTACTGGATCCACGCATAATTTTGCACATTAAGGGCTTGCATAAAAGCATTACCTTGATAACCGTCATCATCGATGTCACCCAGCAGGGCGATGCACTCTCCAAAGTGGCCGTTGTAAGCTCTGTCCCCTGTTAGGACCCCAGTCTCCTCCATGTACCCCTGATAACACAGAGTTGAGAATATGTTAAGACAAGGCTTCACTTGAGCACAGCCTTGTGCCTGGCGTTTCCTGGGATGTTTCCTCCAGGTTCACTGTAACCTCAAACTGGATAAGTACAGGAGTCCCCCTGTATCCGGAGTTTCAGTAAAAGCAATTTCAGTTATCTGCGGTTTACAGTGGGCCAAAAAATGACACAATGTGTATTAGTATGTTTTTCCATTGTTCCTTCGTCCTTTGAAATATAAAATGCAGTTTTCATTATTCCATCATCCCTTGATACATGATTTTTTTCATTGCTCTATCATCTCTTGAGAATTTGATTAAAACTTCAGAAACTGCAGTAGGTCTTGGAATGTATGACCTGCGAATACGAGGGACTACTGTATTACGGATTTGAGATGGATGGATGGATAGATGGATGGCTGAGTCTGGGGCATAAGCAGGTATCATGAGGAGATGGCACTGACTGTACAGTGTGAGGAGGTGACAGCAGCAGAATGGACTCACGTTGCCCCTGTTCAGGTAGACGGCCACCTGGCCCTCGTCCCTGACCTCACTGTGCATGGGCGCCCCCACCAGCAGGTCCGACAGGCCGTCCTGGTTCAGGTCAACTGCACACAATGAGGAGCCAAAGTAAGAGCCCATCTGCAACCAAGTCAAGTCACAACAGAGCATTCAGTCAGTTACACTCCGGACATGCCCCCCCCAACTCCATGCCCAACTAGGGACCCACCTGTTATCTGCTAGATACGTATAGCAGATATTTACAGTGTATCAGTAGCATTGTTACAATTATAGGTTATAATAAGTTAAATGGTGCACCCCTACTGGTAAGAATCAGGACTGAATTCAATCTAGGCTTAAAGCAATAGCTAGAATTTATCAATTTTTTTACAAATTTCATAAAAATGAACCCCATCACAACAACCCCGTCACTGAACAAGAGGTATTGCATGTCAAGCTGGATAAATAAATGTAATGTAAAGATCAACAGAAAGAGAAGGACAAGACCTTTGGTCTGAAAATTAAATGGTTCATAAGTGGTTTGTGACCAGGGTTAGTCCAGTTTAGCTGCATGGATAGATAGGACTAAGCGCAATTTCAATGCAACACATCTAGTACCCACCATTTTCCCTGAAGCTTGAAAAATCTTCACCAGAGATAACCCATCAATTTTGAAAATGTAAACCTGAAACAATGAAAAGGAGAGGATTTAACACCAGAACCATGAGACATTTTATAGCTAAAAGTACTTAACCAGAAATTGGTTGATTAAGCCATACCCATTGTTGACACAGGTGTATAATTAAGCATACATTCTTCAGCAATGAAGCACATAGTCTCCAACAATTAACATAGGTAACCAAATGGGTATCCATACAGAAGAGATCACTGAGTCTCCACCTGGAACCATCACAGGACCAGCCCTGCTAGAGCTGCCCTGGTCAGCTGCAACTGAATGGAGCGTGAAGTGGAAACATCTGGGATCACGATCAGCTGGAAAGTGGACAGCACCACAAACTCACCAATAGGACCCTAATCACCCATCAACAACACCCAGCCTGACTGGTACCAAATCCCACCAGCAATGTTCCAGCACTTAATGGAAAGCCTTCCCAGAAGAGTAAGGGTTATTATAGAAACAAAGCACTGACCAATTGCAAATTAATACCATTGGTTTCAGAATGAGATGCTGAACAAGTCCAAATACTGTTGGCTAGAGAGTGTACTGCACCTTGAGAAGGTACCAATATGTGTGAACATTCTGTACTGACATCAGGATGTTGATGTTTAACCTTCTGGAGTCTGAGGCACCTCAGCCACTTTTGAGGTAGTCTGACATGCCTTGACATTTTAAAATATTTCACCTATCTAAAAAACATGTATCCCAAAATGCTACAAATGCTTTTATTCAGCACAAATTCAGCACAATCTGAGACCATTTAGAATGTCATTATTCTATTTTTTGTTAAAATCAACTTTAAACATACACTTTTCAAAAACCTATTTTCAGAGGTGCTGAGAATTAGTAAAAAATCACATTATTCAGATTTTTAGCAAAGACTTTTGAGCTGTGGAGCTACACACAGGTGAATGAGACCTTCACAGCCCTTTCACACCAGGGCCAGTGCCCGGGCCAGCCTAAGTTCCGGCTCGAATGTTGCATTCACACCAAAAATAACAGCTATGCGAGGCCGATTTATCCGGGCCAGAGCTAATTTTTCTGGCCCCTTGTTTTAACACAGGTGAAGGGAATACAGATGAACAGGAGCATCACATCTTATATTTATAAATTCCACATGAAAGATTTACACATATCTTGATTATTTGTATATTTGTAAATTAAAAGTTTACCAAAATGTTTCGTCCTTTTCTTGTCTCCACTCTCCCTACGAAAGTAGCCCATTAATACATATAGTGCAGCAGTTCCTTCAGCGTCCCATACTTTTTTATGTGCATTTGTGCTGATTTGACAAGAAATTACTATGCATTTTAACCTTAATATGCTAATTCGTACTTCATTTCATCACAATTATTTGTCATAGCAGTGCAAATACATATACGAGGTAATATAAATACGCATTTGCGCTTACAACAATTGATTGCCACACGTATCGCTTTTAAAGATGAATGCATACATGCATATATGTGCATCTCTGCAAATACGACTCATAATTCATCCATGAATACATCACCAATTACAACCCACTTTTTAACTGGAACACACAAATGGTAGTTTGTGTTCTACCGCTAAAGTGTAGGAATAAGTTGTCAGCAGCAATACTGATGACAGATGAATCGCGGAACACAAAAACTATATTAAACCCAGGAACAGTAACAAATAAAGCTAAAAATATTGTAAGCATTTGCAGTACTTTCTAAAAAGTCTTGCGTTCATCGCATCTCACAAGGTCCTACATTTTTGTCTTCACTTCCGAAACGGTACCCCTCCCACAGCAACATGCACACATTGACACCAGCACCGGTTCCAGCGAGGGCTTGGTGTGAACACACTGACACCAGCACCGGTTCCAGCCAAGGCTTGGTGTGAACACACTGACACCAGCACCGGTTCCAGCGAGGGCTTGGTGTGAACACACTGACACCAGCACCGGTTCCAGCCAAGGCTTGGTGTGAACACACTGACACCAGCACCGGTTCCAGCCAGGGCTTGGTGTGAACACACTGACACCAGCACCGGTTCCAGCCAAGGCTTGGTGTGAACACACTGACACCAGCACCGGTTCCAGCCAGGGCTTGGTGTGAACACACTGACACCAGCACTGTTTCCAGCCAGGGCTTGGTGTGAACACACTGACACCAGCACCGGTTCCAGCCAGGGCTTGGTGTGAACACACTGACACCAGCACCGGTTCCAGCCAAGGCTTGGTGTGAACACACTGACACCAGCACCGGTTCCAGCCAAGGCTTGGTGTGAACACACTGACACCAGCACCGGTTCCAGCCAGGGCTTGGTGTGAAAGGGGTATCAGAAATTTCATGTGGTTTGAATACTAAAGAGTGACACTATTTTTATCATTGACCTTCACAACGAATATTGATGAGATAGATGTCACCACACCTGAAATAGCTTGCATACTGTCAATGGCCCATCAGTCTGGAATGTCATTGTCACTGCCCCCCCAACCCACCACTTTGGAAAGGCAGTGTGAATTTTAAGAAAATTAGTGCAATCACATTATATTACTCAAATAATTCAAAACAATAAATGAATAATAGAAAAATCAATTGTCATTCCTGATCAGGATGCCGAGCTTCAAAGCAGTTTCTGTCTGGCTGAAGGCAAAGATACATTTTGCATGCTTTGCACATCCAAGGGGTTTTTGTATGTATAATAATATCGCAGCGCTGGTGAAATGGCTCCGCACAGCAGCACCTATTAGCATGTCCGGCATGCTCTGAGCCACGTACATAGCCCTGTTTGTTTTCCGTGTTGTAACTACTTGGGCTGTGTCCTCGGTTTATGTAAGTGTGTTTACCTGGGTGTGCCCCAATCTGCGCCAGATACTCGCGTGTTTCCATGTTTTCTGTAAGTAATGATCATGCGTGTACCTTACAGTTCAGCGTCAGCGTCAGTTTCTCCATTATATGCAATGGGAGTGTGGTTGGTATTTGCGTGTGGCCCCTTCATGGGCTACCATAAAAGTGTCACTTTGTACAGTGACATTGAAATCAGTAGACAATATAGTACAGAGTTGTGGCTGGATGTTTAAAACACACAGTTTGTAGAGTGACATCATCACATGAGCAGAAAGCCACACCCACCTTTCCCTGGTTTCCATCCCTAGGGGCCCCAGCAACGACATCAGTGGCCGTAGCCGAGGAGAAGTGTCCAGCTGTGACAGCGTATCCTAGAAGAGGGGTAGAGAAGAAAAGGAAGAAGTATATTTCTGTCCTATTAGGGCTATGGTTCCCCTCAAAATCACCAACAGGAAGAGACCCCTTATCCTTCAAACCTAGCCAGTCTGGGAACTGGGACTGCAGTAAAAACTCCAGTGGAAAAAGAAATGAAATGGGAAATGGGGTAGCTGTTTTTCCATCCAGGGGTGTGCCTGTTCCAGTCTCCCTGGGGGGAGTACGGAGCAAGTATGGAGGGTGGGGCCCAGGGTGAGGGGAAAGGACAACAGCAGACTAGCTAACCACAGAAAATGTGAAATCAGAAAGGGATTCCAGTGCCTGTCAATAACCTGTACTCATTATTCATTGTTTCTGTTTCAATAAAATTGGCACAAAGTTAAATTCTTTTTGGAGCAAAATTGAAATTGGTCTGGAATCAATGCAGTAATGAATTACAGGCTTTTGTGTGGCCTTTTTATTCATGCTGTGACCCTCCTATGCCAGAAGCAGTGGTCTCTTCACCCATTGTCCGGGTCTCCATTCCATGTAACAGAAGAATTTTTCAGAAGGCTGAACTTCACATAGAAATTGGTAGGGAATAAAAGCAGCTTTCCCTCGATTTACATTATCAATTAATTTATGAAAACCCACCGATCGGAGGGGGTCTTACCGAGGTAGCTGTATCGCTCAGAGCTGGCTGCGTCTTTACTGATAGAGTAGTAAGAATCTGAAGTCAAGTTGAGTGCCTTTACTGTTCCAGTCCAGTAATACGACCCCGGAGCACCCATCACTAGCAACTCCTGAAACACAACCACAAAATGTTATTAAGCTTTGTTAACATTGTTTTCATTGAATCAATCACAATTTCAAATTAACTGTTTATACTTTACCAACTAAAAGGTTCAAAATGCCAAACATTCATAAAAAAACATGCTGGGATGTTCAGAACAGGGATGTGATTGAAACCTGACATGTGTGAGAGGCAGCCATGCCCTGTGTGGTTCTGGGTATCTTCAACGCCGTTCAACCAGTGAAATATCTCAGCAATGGAACACAAGTGCAGCACATGCCAGACTACAGGGAACGAAGCAGACTGTCTGAACTGTTCTCCAAGCCAGGAGCGGCTTTGTGAAACTTAAATCACTGGCTTCTCATGCAACGACGTGATGGAAGGAAAACATGGGGTTTTGGTTCAGCTCTGGTTCAGCTCTGGTTAGCTGGTGGCCACAAACCACCCAGCACTATCTAACAATTATACCACAGGAATTAGAGGCGGCTCTTAGGGTTACCTTTGATCTCTGAGCATGAGTAGTAGGCGTCTATAATGTGTTTGCAGACAGACTTCCATCCTGCTGCAGCCATACAGGGTTACATCTCCAGGATATTTACACTGCACTGTCATTATAACACTGCTCCATAAAGTATGCATTTGGATACTCTCAACATGAGGCCAGTGAGACAGCTTTGGCTCCCAGTTTCCATGTTACACTGAGGTTGTAATCTCTATTTCAGTAAAACATACTGTTTTAATGGATCTTTTTCCATCTATCCATCCAAATTCCACCCTCTTTTTCAAGTCAAGGTCATGGGGGAATCTTTATCCAGCTTGCAATATTCTTGATATAAACTATATTTGCATATACAAACACTCAGTAGCTGCTTTAGTAGGTCCACCTAGCGAGCACCAAGTAGGACCTCATTTTGTTTCTATAACCACTCCAAGGTAACATAAGCAAGTTTTCAAAGAAGCTTCATTGGGCAGCACTGTCGTACTGAACTGTTATTCTCGCACTAGCAAGCTTCATGTTAGCATTAACAAGTCTGGCCATTCTCCTCTGACCCCTCTCATTTACAAGGTGTTTTCAACCACAGAATTACCACTAACTGGTTGTTTTTCGTTTATTGCAGCTTTCTCAGTAAACTTTGCACACAGTAGTATGTGAAGATCCCAGGAGAGTGGCTGTTTCCAACACACCGCATTCAAAATCTGTTAGATCACACATCTTAACTGTTAGATCACAGAAGCTTAGCCAAGCAGTAAGCGAACCTCTTGACACTGTGTGCTGTATATATTCGGTTGCAGCTACATCATTGGCTGTTTGGAGGAAGCAGTCTGTTTGCATTAACAAGCATGTGCACCTGGCCACTGAGTATCCAACTGAATCTGTATTTAAGTCATTCAGGACCATAATCTCAGACTCAAGAATGTTTGTTTGTGCAGAATGAGAGGGTACTGACCTCTGTAAAGACACCAGCAATCCCAGCCTGACAAGAGCCGTGCTCCTCCCCGTATGTCTTCTTATAGTCTGAGGGGGAAAATCCAACAATCCCACACTGTCTCGCAGGATAAAGGCCATTGCCACTCTACTACTGCTGGGAAGGACCCGGAAGATGGGTGACACAGGGTCCCATCGTAAAGAATGTACCCTCATAGAGCACGAGGCTGCCAGGGGGTATTCCACAGCAACACAAGGGGCCAGATAAATACCAACGTTTTCCCAGATTCATCACTTTACAAAATAAATTTACCAGCAAAGCTGCAAACCACTTTTCAGCCACTAGCAAGAGGTACTCGAGTAACACTTTACTTGAGGGGGCACAAATATGTAGTAGTACACTCTTATGTAATGCATTAATTAACCAGGAACTAAGTGTTAGTTACATACTGATCACATGTTCATCATTAAACAATCATGATGGTTCATATATTTCATAAAGGAACTATGTTAGTATAATTTGAGTAACTAAGTTATTTGTGCATCCTTAAGTCTTTCAGTATTAAGGAGATGAGTACTAGATTAATGGAATTACTTATCCTTATAGCAGCGGATAATTACTAAGTCAGTGAAGGTACCTACCCTCATAGCAGGGGATGAGTGAACGTGTGTTGCCCTGAAGTGTGGGAGAGATAATTGAGCAATAGCCATGGGGCATGATATGCTCGGACTCATAAAAGACATTCTTCCAACGGTGTGCACAGGCCTGTAGTTAAACACATGGGAAAGAAGGGGGGGAAAGCGTCTTTCATAAGAGCACATCCGCACGGCTTCCACAAAGACACACATTGCCCATAAACTCACAAACATTCATACAAAACACCCCAATACAGGCACACAAAAAGTGGGTACTCAGGTGGACACTGGAAGTACAGCATTCAAAGAACGAAGTTCTCAAATGTGCTCAAAATTAAAATCTTCAGGAATAAAACAAATATGAACACCATACAGATAATCCATCCACTTCCTGTAACTGCTTGTCCTATTCAGGGTTGCAGGGGGCCCAGAGCCTATGGACACAAAGGCAGGGAACAACCCAGGATGGGGCACCAACCCATCACAGGGCACAAGGCAGGGAACAACCCAGGATGGGGCACCAACCCATCACAGGGCACAAGGCAGGGAACAACCCAGGATGGGGCACCAACCCATCACAGGGCACAAGGCAGGGAACAACCCAGGATGGGGCACCAACCCATCACAGGGCACAAGGCAGGGAACAACCCAGGATGGGGCACCAACCTATCACAGGGCACAGTCACGCACCATTCACATCTATGGACAACTCCAATCAGCTTCAGCATGTTTTTGGAATGTGGGGGAAACCAGAGCACCTACAGGAAACCCCATGATGACACAGGGAAAACATGCAAACTCCACAGACATGGAACCCTGGCAGAAACTCGAACCCAGGTCCCAGAGGAGTAGGGCAACAGTATTAACCACTGCACCACCATGCTGCCCCACACGGACAATCATCCTTCAGAATACTATTCTCTTCTAGCAGATCCGTGTCATGACTGATATAAAAATGAGGTCTGCTACTCTTTTAGTAAGAGAATCTGCATGAGACCATTTCCAAAACTGCCTGAAGCAAAACTGCTCTTGTCTATAGTAGCAGACTGAGTCCCCAGACTGAATGAGCTGTGGTATGGAAACAACATAGAGGTAAAATACAGCTGGCTCACATCCACTCAACTAGAGACAATCCTGTCACAAATGTTTGCCGAATGATACAGAATCACAAGAAAAAGAAACAAATCCAACACATCGCCATACAGCTCAACCAAGAACCAGATAAGGTGGGAATTGTGGGAACAAGGTAGATTACATATTGGCCAGAAAGTAATTAGTATTAAAACAGACAATAGAGAACATTTTGCTAATGTTTTCGCAACAACAGCATAACACCACTGGTCATTCTACAGCATTGTCATGAAGCCAATGATAAACTATGAATAGTCATGTATAGATGAGACGTGGGTTACAACTTCTTGCTTGACCATAAGCATCATGGACCAGATTCCTCGTCTTTCCTCCAGGAATCCTGCAGACCCATCTGGCCAAGGATAAAAAGAATGTTTAATTTCCCAGGTCTGTGCGTCAAATGCTAAGACTGAAGAGGCGGAGTCCACAGGATGTCCAAAGCACAGGGTGCCAGATGCCTGAAAGTAGCACAAAAAGGATATTGGCTGATCCAGAATCTGCTCCAACCTCTGTGTAGCTCATCACTAGCAAGTTAAAAAGGAAACCTAAAAACCTGGTATTTCTGCCAGACAGAAATTCATGATTATAATCTGACTGAGCATGGTTTGTGCAATTAGCTGAACTGAACAATGAGACCAACTTAATGCTCTGGCTAGAGCTGCAGCCATTAAGGAAGACGTGCTGGACCCAGTCACTGCTCCAGGGCTCCAAGCTCGCTTCCTGTAAACCACATGGGAACATAGCTGTCTGCTCTCCACCAGCAATCAGAAGAGTTAGCACAGACCCCTAATCATGCCATCAGCCACACTCCAGCAACCTAACGGCTAACAAGTAAAGACCAACAAAGCGGAGCGAAAAGGTTTATTGTTTAAAATCAGGTGGAATGTACACTTGTGACCAAAATTGTGGAAAAACTTACAATTTTTAGAGACTGAAGAACTTTATTCAACAGTTCGAAAGTAACTGCTCCAGTTACTTATTTACTTGTCCAATGTATGATTTTTGCAACATTTTTTATTTATAAACATCACCGCCAATATTCGTGTAATGATTTTTAAAGTGTAATGCTAGGTGGTTCCACAGTTTTGACCACTAGTGTAACACTCAGCTGCACCTAAAACAGACCATGAAAAGCTCCCTGAAAAATAACAAGGGGTCTGCCCAGACTGGTCGCTCTCACTGAAAAAAATGCTAGTGTGTATTGACATTCACGTCCATCATTCTGCGTCTACGTGGAAAGACCAAAGGTAGGGTGCCTTTCCAGCAGTCACATTGTGACACTCCAAGGAGGGCTGTGCTGTGGAAGAGGCCCATCCACATTAATACAGACATATTCACCGGGGTAGAGGGCTGTAGCTCACCAGCACTCTTCCATTGGGTTTGTCCTGCCGGGCCAAGCTAATTCCCATCCACTCATCCTCCCGGTCCTCTTGGCAAGTCTTCCCACAGGCTTCCCTTTTGTTCCCTACGGATCAAGGAATGAGCATTAGCTTACACAGAATAGCATTCCGGATTTCATTTCCAAAGTGTTTAGGCGCTCACATCTCAGGGGGTAAGAACTGAACACCTGGACAGGAACTGCAGCCTAACTTTGTAGCCAAACTGTTTCTCCAGAGGTCTCTCTTTAATGGTCTTCGCTACAATGATGTGAAAAAACTTGTCAGTTTTTATAATTAACTGTAGTACTGCATTACAGACTAGATTTTAACTAGATTTTTGGTTGACGATAGACCACATATATGGCGGCAACCCCATATGATTGTAATGGAGTTGAAAATTTCTTATTGACTAGTGATGTCATAGCTGTCGCAACATCGTTGCGCAACGCATTACTCACGTGTTGGTGGTGATGCTGGTGTAAACAAACCTACTGCTCTGGCAATCATTTGAAAGTATAGCACATGCAATTCCAAAAAAGAAATGTATTAATTTCTTTCAGTCCATGTTCCAAACTGAAGATGCTGTGACCGAAAGGCACACGGCGAATATGTACCTTTAGATCCCGTGTCTTTACTTATTTTTATCGTGTAAAAATTGTGATACTAATCATATATCGAAATAATTTCGATTCAGGCGGCCATTGCCTATTCCCACCCCTCATAACTATGTTACTGATTTATGCATTTACTATACTGTAATTTTTATTGTTATTTATGCTATACCATGTAGCCTAGGTGTGTAGTAGGTTATACCATATAGGGTTGTGTAAGTACACTTTATGATGTCCGTGACAACGACAATAAAACGAGGCATTTCTCAGAATGAATCCGCGTTGTTAAGCAATGCATGCCTGTACTTTGACCTGTACTGCAATACCATGGGACGAGCTCAGTCCCAGGTCTTCGAGCTTGGTGACCAACCTAGGGGGGACTATGGTGTTGAAGGTGCTCCTGTAGTCAACAAACAGCAGCCTAATAAACAGCAGCAGTCCATGTAGTGGGTGGAATTGGTCCTCCACGGTGCTGCTACCTCTGCGAAGGCAGCGCTTGTGGTAAATGGGACTCAGGGGAGGTAGAGGCACCCCAGTGACATTCTCACTATCCACTGCAGTGTGTTGCAGTGTGAAACCTTGCAGTTCCTGTACCAGACAATGATGCAGCTGGACAGCAGGTTTTCAAAAGTTCCCCTGTAGATCGGAAGGGGGAGCCTTGCACTCCTTAGTTTCTTTAAAAAGTGCAGATGCTGCTGCAATCTCTTGGGCAGGGGAGGCTGTATTTAGGGACCAAGTGAGGCTGTCCGTGATGTGGACGCCCAGGAAACTGGTGCTTTTGATGCTCTCTACAGCAGTGCTGTCAGTGCTGAGAGGCGGATGGACAGTGTTTGTTTTCCTGAAGTCAATTATCACCTCTTTTGTCTTATCGACATTAAGAGAGAGATTATTGCACTTACACCTGGCAGAAAGTCTTGCCACTTTCTTCAGTCAGGCCCACCGCTGTCGTGTCGTCTGCAAATTTGATGATGCGGTTGGAGCTGAACTTTGCTGAGCATTCATGGGTGACTAGTGTAAAGAGCAGAGGGCTGAGATCTTCTCTTTTCTCTTCTAAATGGTAATTACTTTAACTGCTGCAGTCAACTTCCTCTAACGGCTACTGTCTCTGTTCTGCCCACACTTAATGTGCACTTATTCTCATCAGCATGTTTTTCACATTTCTTGATCATTCCACAAAAGAACCATGAACAGGCTCCAACTAAAAGGGTTCTTTTATATTCTCTGAGGTCCATTTTGGTCTAAGTCATCCTGGATCAGCAAAAATGCTTAATTCCTTCCATTCACACAAATAATCAGTTCCGCTCAGGAAGGACTTCCTCAGCTGAGAGGTGGGAATCATACCGCCCCCCCGGAGGCTTGGCAAGCTCATCTCCATGGCTAGTTTGCCTTTTGAGAATATGTCAGATGGCTGGTCGTCAAACATGTAGGATGTGGCCGACAGCCAAGTATGTCCCCATGGAAAAGCATTGAGAATGAGATGGTCAGCACTCGTGTGGTGCTTGTGAACTCAGCTCGTGTGTTCTTCAGGCTTCAGCTGACGACTGGCACGTGGGGGGGCGGAGCTCACGAACCCAGAGGGAGAAACTGTATATGTCAAAGGATATTACCAAATGTAAAATAAATAACTGAACCATTCCGTGGAACTAGTGTGGACTTTTATACTGACATATAAACACACATGCTCATCCACAATCATACATGTAGATGTATGTATATACACCAGCTTATACACAATGACACATGCACTAACAGACACAATCATGGATACATACAACCCTACAAGGAGTCGCACACATACACAGTCATACATGTAGATGGATGTATATACACCAGATTATACACAATGACACATGCACTAACAGACACAATCATGGATACATACAACCCTACAAGGAGTCCCTATACCTCACAAAGAGGTCCCTCATGGCCTTTCCAGCATTTACCACCCTTGTGGAAACATCAAGGTCTGCCTGTTCTCTAGCCCATGCCACAGGAAGTATTCAGTGTTTATCTGAACTGGGCCATGCTTATGTTAGGTCCTGTTTTCTTTTGATCAGTGAAACTTGATGCTCTCACCATCTGTGGAGTCAACAAATGACAAGGTTTTAGAGGGGAATTTATTCTGGCACTGGACGGTATCTACTGGTGGATAAGGGCACAGGCATTGAGGGAGCGTGTACTGCCTGGCATGTCAAGGAGGAAATGAGTCTCAAAAAGGAGGGCAACTCCTTGGAGTGAAAGTGAACTTGCTGTGCGCTGCGATTCCTTCAAAAACTCTTTGGAACTTTTGTCCGGACATCTCGCAGACATTTTGTGTGTCTTTCAGAACCAAAGACTTACTTCTGGGATTATTTTGGTAGCAGTACAGAGAAAACCACCACAAAGACTGAGTTAGTTTAATTTATCAGTTTTACAGACATCATAATTATTTCTTTTATAGAGTGTTAAATATCTTCCATGGATATGCTATTCATAGTGGCTTTCACTTAACCTTTCACCTACAGTGGCCAAGTAAAACTGTCTACTAGTTACCTGATCTAATTATGTAAGCAAAATGCTGGTTCCAGATTCACTTACATGAATCTATGTAGGATCATTGTGTCTTTTTAGTTATTGTTGAAACAAAAACCCCTTTTCACTGTCAGGTAGACGACTCCTGCCTAGAACAGCCACAAAGCTGCTACGTGCTTGTCTCTGTATGCATTCCAAGCTATAAAACTTCCTTCCATCCATCCATCCATCCATCCATCCATCCATGCATCATCCATCTTCTAATCACAGATTTACTATTTAAAAAATTAAATAAGCAATATTAACTGTGAATTCTGACAATATTAGCCATTAGACTTTCATTTTCCTTCTCCTCTAACTAAGGTACCAGCAGTAGCTACAGACCCCCAGCCACCGATGCTCCAGACCCATTCCACAAACAGGCTGCTGCACATGCGACGGCGCCTCTTTGGTGACTTGGTGGAGCTTCACCTCAGGATCCCCTCTCCAGAGCAGACATTGGGTAAGACAGGCCTCTCCATCACTTTATTGTCCAATAAGACATTTACCCAAATCTTTGGGGTTTATGTGACTCACTGGGATTATACTTTAGTATCAAGACTTCCTTGTCTAAAGATCATAGATCTCATGTAATGGAAATCGAATCAATCTGTTACCCTTAACTGCATGAAAAACTATAACGAGAACGAGAACGCTCAACTTTAACCTCAATAACACTACACAATTACAGGCATAATGCCACCTTCACCTTCAGCGGTACTAAAACTGCAGACACAATGAAACCCTTTCAAACTGTATCAAGCCATCACCTTTAACTGTATTGAAAGACAGCTAAGTTACTAAAAGTAATCCTTCATCATTAACAACATTAAAATTATTATCTCTTGCTTTTTACCTCAACTAAAAAGACTAAACAATCAAGCCATCGCTTAACTGTACAAAATCTATAAACATATCATAGCCTTACGCTTTAATTCTTGGTATGATGGAGTCCTTTCAATCTACTCTAATACAGACCAGCTATTGGGATAAGTGAGCTTGGGCAGTGATCTAGTGCAGCTCTAGTAAAGGAAAGGCTGAGCCCTGTATTAAAGACGGTTAACAGTGTCTGTTGTGCTGATAACACACAGTTAGCAGGGACGTGCACTAAAGTCATATAAACATCAGCTTCTCTTTCCCTTCATTCTCTAACGTTATAAAAGGCTGCAGTATGTTGCAAGGAATGGAGGATGACTGTTCTTTGGCACCATTCCTTGGAAAATATTAGCAAAAACATTATACATTTATATCAAAATTACTACAAGGATTTTTTGCACAAGGATGTACCATTGTGTTACTGCAAATCTGAATCCAATGTTAGAAAACTGTAAAGCGCTATTTTTTTTATATAATTAGACTGTATGACTGGTAGATAGTTTCACTTGGCAACAGTACGTGAAATGTAAAATGCAATCCATTGATATGTGAGATCCAAGCAATGGTTCCAGAAAGTTCTGACAGTCCACATACACTCATTCCTAATGCATCCTCTTTTCACTTCTAAAATGATGTCTATAAATATACAGATACACAGAGTTTCATTGCAGATCCAATCCAGTTTAGACGTGACAGATATATTCTTTCATGGGTGTGTATGAATGCATGTTTGTGAGATTGTGTGTCACTATGTAAGAGCGAATGTTTTAAAAAATAATAAAACAAATGCCAAAAGTCCATCATAAATTCAATCTGTTTGGGTCAGAGGACAGTAAAACTATAGCAATACTTAACATGTAAGCAAAGTTTTTCTTACTGTGTGCCAGAATGTGTATATAAAGTCGACTATTTGGACATTAATTTTGTGCATATACTATACCGCCCAGCCCCAATGTCTTAAAGTATAATTAAAAACATGTTGATAGTAAATACACAGAATGCAGATTTACAGGTTGCTTGTTATAAAAAGGCGGTGTGGCCTCTTCACATGCAGGCCAGGTCCTGCCACATGTTCAGCCCAAACCCCACCCTGCACCTCACTCACCTCTGCCCAGGTCCATCTCTGTGCAGCGGCGGTCGGGGTTGCTGTGTATTCGGCATTTGTAGACGGCTCCCGGGCTCCGCACAGAGCCACTGAAGGTTGAGTTAGCCTTGGGGGCACCCACCAGCACCCTGCAGAGGTGGACGGGATGCAGAATCAGTGACGCCCTCCAAAAATGTTACGGTCCGACTCCCCTTCTGCTGAAATCCGCAGCCGACCTCTTTACTGCTGCTTCTTCCTATTTCGTATCTTTCTATTTACCTAAAAGTGCCTAACTAACAATTCAGAGCCAACAGTAGCATTTTCTGCAAATTACTGTTACTTCCTCTTTCATACTGAGCCGTGCCACAGCAGACCTTTGGTTTCTGGCAGCCCTAGCGATTTGGTTGGAGTGCAGTTTATTGAAAGGTCCACCTTGTACTTCTCATGAAAGAGAACCACATAACTGACTCTTCAACCTTTTGTCATGGTTCTACAGTGCCAGCTAATCCTTAAAGAGTACCAAAAGCAGCTGAATACAATAGCTATAATTGTTCCCCTGAATCTAAGTTCTAATCTTAGAATCTTAAGTTCAGTATCCAATTCCATGAGTTCAAATAATCAACTTTTGAGTATACTGTATACTGAGCCCCCATAAACAATGGCACACTGAGTATACTGTATACTGAGCCCCCATAAACAATGGCACACTGAGTTTACTGTATACTGAGTCCCCATAAACAATGGTACACTGAGTATACTGTATACTGAGCCCCCATAAACAATGGCACATTGAGTATACTGTATACTGAGCCCCCATAAACAATGGCACACTGAGTATACTGTATACTGAGCCCCTATAAACAATGGCACACTGAGTATACTGTATACTGAGCCCCCATAAACAATGACACACTGAGTTTACTGTATACTGAGCCCCCATAAACAATGGCACACTAAGTATACTGTATACTGAGCCCCCATAAACAATGGCACATTGAGTATACTGTATACTGAACCCCCATAAACAATGGCACACTGAGTATACTGTATACTGAGCCCCCATAAACAATGGCACACTGAGTTTACTGTATACTGAGCCCCCATAAACAATGGCACACTGAGTATACTGTATACTGAGCCCCCATAAACAATGGCACATTGAGTATACTGTATACTGAGCCCCCATAAACAATGGCACACTGAGTATACTGTATACTGAACCCCCATAAACAATGGCACACTGAGTATACTGTATACTGAGCCCCCATAAACAATGGCACATTGAGTATACTGTATACTGAGCCCCCATAAACAATGGCACACTGAGTATACTGTATACTGAGCCCCCATAAAAAATGGCACACTGAGTATACTGTATACTGAGCCCCCATAAACAATGGTACTCTGAGTATACTGTATACTGAACCCCCATAAACAATGGCACACTGAATATACTGTATACTGAGCCCCCATAAACAATGGCACACTGAGTTTACTGTATACTGAGTTTAAATAATGGTACACTGAGCCCACATAATCAGCATTCTACTCAAAATACTGTCTATTTTGCGCACTTTCCACTGAGATCACTGAATACAGAAGTAAGCTATGACATTTCGGATACATTTCCAAAACCAAAACACAAATACTGTATAAGAGCAAAATGTTTGGTAAATGCTTATATAGTCCTAATATGAAATTTGAAATCAAGGCAAGTCAAGATACCAACTTACCACCCATATCCAGGTATGAAGTGGTGAGAAACATTTGATTATGTCCTGCATATGGAGTAATCTGGGCTATACAAAGTAACTCAGGTGAGGCTTTAGTAGTACAGACTCAGCACGGTATCAGCACGACATAAATGGCAGCCTTTCCGTCTACTGTAAGTCACTTTGGATAAAAGTGCCAGCTAAATGTAAATGTGTCATAACTTAAATCTCACACATTTTCCTTTTTAAATTAAATTAAATTTCCATCAGTTTAATTGCGACTCATTCCCTTGCACATGAAATAACTGTTTACCATACAAGGACATGCTGACCAATTAGGGGAGGGCTATTCAACTCACGATCTTCAAGGGCTAAGCCCTGCAGATTTTCCAGCCTTCCTTTACCTGTGAGCCAGGTGTGAAGCCTCTGACCAATCAGAATCAGTCATTGTTAAACTAACTACCTGGGAGAACTGAAAACAAGGCCTGGATTTGGAAAGCCATGTAACAGGGTTTACACATTAAATTGAGAGCATTAAGACAGTGATCGTAATGCATTACACACTGCTTATCTTCTGATATTTACAAAACACATTGTTTTCCATGTGATGATAAACACTTGGACACTTCACATTCAAATTTGATCCTGTTTACTCAGAAATCATGTCTTAAACTGTCGATATTTAAAACAGCAGACATGACTGCTGCCCGGTGCATTTTACTACCTACAGTGGGTGTAGAAAAGAATCACCCCCAAATATTCCCATTTTTTTGCTTTACAACACACAAAAAATATTTCTTCCCAGCTTTACTTAATCCAATCTATAACATCCAAGATCTCACAGCTACAGTTCAGAAAAACTATAAAAAATCAAAAACAAGACGTACTGAGATTAATAAAGGATCCCCCCCCAATGTCGATATTTTGTTGAACCACCTTTTGCTTTAATGGCAGCCTTGAGTCTGTGGGGATAGTTCTCTATCAACTTTGCACATCTAGATTGAGCGATATTTGCCCGCTGTTCTGTATAGAACTGTTCAAGTTCGGTCAAATTGGATGGTAAGCGTTGGTGGAATGCTATCTTCAAATATTTCCAGAGATTCTCAATGGGCTTTAGGTCTGGGCTCTGACAGGGCCACACGAGGACAATCACTTTTTTCTCCTTCAGCCACCGTGTGGGCAATTTTGCTGTGTGCTTCGGGTCGTGGTCGTGCTGAAAGGTGAACATTCTGCCCATCTTCAACTTTCTGGCAGAGGGTAGCAGGTTTTCCTTAAGAATTTGATGGTATTTTGCCCCAGGGGCGCCGCTAGAGATTTTGGGCCCCATGAAAGCATATCATATTAGGCCCCCCAGTCCAAACCAATCCAGTTATTTTCCTAATTTTTTAGGGCCCCTGTCACTCAGGGGCCCTTGGAATCGTCCTAGCTTTCCTCCCCCTTACGGCGCCCCTGTTTTGCCCCCTCCATTTTTCCTTCTACCCTAACGAGAGCCCCAGGCCCTGCGGCAGAGAAACACCCCCACAACAGGATGCTGCCACCTCCAGCTTTACTGTAGGTATGGTGTGTTGTGGATGGTGAGCTGCATTTGATTTTCGCCAGGTGTACTGTTTGGTATTCAGGCCAAATAGTTCGATTTTGGTCTCATCTGACCATAAGACCTTTTTCCACTTGGCATCAGAATCTTCAAGGTGCATTCTGGCAAAGCTCAAACGAGCCTTAATGTGGCCTTTCTTCAGAAGTGGCTTTTTCCTTGCGACCCTCCCAAACAAGCCACAATTGTGGAGCGCTTGTGAAATTGTTGTCACATGCACACAATGATGACTCTTTGCCATAAAATCCTGTAACTCCTTCAAATTGGCCATTGGCCTCTTGGTAGCCTCTCTTACCAGTTTCCTCCTTGCTCTTCCATCCAGTTTGGAGGGACGGCCGGATCCAGGGAGGGTCCCGGTAGTACCAAACACCTGCTACTTCTTTATTAAGGACTTTACTGTGCTCCTTGGGATTGATAAAGCCTTTGAGGTTTTTTTGTATCCATCTCCTGCCTTTTGTCTGTACACAACTCTGTCCCTGAGATCTTTTGACAGTGACCTGCCACCCATAGTCAGCTGTTTGCTGTCAGTTGCACTACAGCAAAAACAGTTCCAGGAACTGCTGTTTTTATGCTTCACTAATCACACTGATTACAGTTGATCACAGGTGGAAGCCAGTAACCATGGTCTGCAATGGAAATGGTGGTTACTTACACCTAATTGAGTTTACAAATATTATTTAGGAGGGGGTGATCCTTTATTAATCTCAGTATTTCTTGGGGTTTTTTTTTACAATTCTATGGAACTGCAGCTGTGATATCTTTCACTTGGATGTTATAGATTGCAGTAAGCTGGGAAAAATATTGTTTTGTGTTTTTTCAGTAAAGGCTGTAAATAAAAAAAATGGGAATATTTCAAAGCTGGTGATTCTTTTCTATACCTACTGTGTAAGCCATCTCCAAGCACGTTTGAACACCAACTCTGAAAGCGCTTTTTTTTTCTTGGCACTAACAGCGTGTGGGATCAATTTTAAAGTGTTACAGGGATCTGCAGAAAGACCTGCGTACAACTAAACTCAGAGGCGGGGTGCCGGACAGAAATGATCGGCAGAGCCATTCCTACGCCGCCTGCTAGGCGCGTCGCTTTCATGAAATCCTGGCACGGCAAGTTTTGATGGGAGCATTTGAACTTCCCTCGGTGATGTAAACTATGAGCTCACCGAAGTGAAGGATAGTCTATTTAACTGCAGTGCGCTCATTTAAATGCACTGGGCCAAAACCCGTCTCTCCTCCCCCATTAAGAAACCTCAGTGAATAAATATGTGTGCAAAAAGCAAAAAAATCCGCGCTCCAAACTGTTAAACTGATGATAATTCTTCACCTAACACTTTTCACTGGTTTTCCCTAAATGTGATCGTGATTAAACTTTTATGGGGGAAATCAATCAAAAAGAGCTTGTACGGGGCAAGTTGCAAATGATCTGTGATGCAGGATAAAGCGCTGATGCGGCTCTGAATTTCACGCAAAGTTTACGATGACCACGGGCCACAGGGGTGGGTGACCCACAGCTTAAACCCCCAATCCCCGTGCATTCACTACTGATCTTATTGTGGACTTATGGAGATATATGCGTTATCCTTTTTAAAAACCTTACTATGGCCTAAAGCAGCCCGGTTGTGACTAATTCAATTGCACAAAAATCAGATGACTGAACACGAGAGAATTGAAATATTTAGGTCCCGGACTGGTATGGTTCAGATCCCTATAGAAGTGCATTTCCCGACTGTTTGAATTAATATTTAAAGTTAAACTTGCATTACTTACCAGCGGCTATTGTCGTAGTGGTGCTGTAGGACGGAAAACCCGAAGAACGCCCCTTCTGGTCCGCGGAACACTAACGGGTGCTCGGTGTCGATGTTATAAGAGTGAACCGCAGAAACCGACAGAAGTACGAAAATTACATCCAAAACTCCTCTCTTACTTGGGGAGACAGTCTGAACCTTCCCGGGGTGCATCCTTGATACTCAAGTATAAGAAAATAGGTGTGAAATGCTGGCGGCAAATTGTTTAAATAGTTGCATAGACCACTAACAAGAAAGATCCGAGTAAGCAGTTCAAAGCAACAAATAAAATGGAAAATGTTCAGTGGAAAAATTACCTCAGAGGTGGGGAGGTCGAAAAAATAACGGTCCAAGCTCTCGCTCCTCGGAGCGTTGAACTAATCACTGGCCAGCGCTGTAGGCAGTATGTGCGGCGATAGTAAGGCGTGTGCTGTCACAGTCGGGCATCGCATTTCATGCCGCGAAAGCAGGCGGCCGGGGTGCGAAAGACACTGCCCCCTAGCGGAGCCTCTCGGTTAGCATTTCGCGAGAGCTCGGTGCTGTCGGTGTCTCTACCTTTTTCTGAGCTTTTTTGTTGAAAGCTGGGACACGACAGCTTATATGTCGTCTAGTGACCGAAAAATTAGTCAAACTGACGAAAACAAATTATATTGTAAAACTGATCCTACCAATTTTAAATCACAGTACATTTATATAATGTTGTAAATGGGGGTTGATACTATATAAATCACATTGTTTTTATTTATATGTGCAACGGAACAAGACCGAGAATAAATGAGGCACAATTTTTACATGTAGATAAGATAATAAGTAATATTAATTTACTAACTTGCTACTAAGAGGCTGAAGGAGGACCCCTATATGTAGGCTATTCTAGCAGGCATAGCAGATGCTGTTGTAAACAATGATAAACACCTTTGAGTTTGGATTCTGATTTCGTAAGAAAAATGTTCAATTTATTACGTTGGAGTTGTGCGCCTGGTTGGCAGCTTCTCATTTAAACTGGCAGATGCAAAATAAACAGAAACTTAGCACAATAGAGAAAACCATCCATCCATTGTCCAACCTGCTTATCCTACTGGGTCACAGGGGGGTCCGGAGCCTATCCCAGAAGCAATGGGCACGAGGCAGGGAACAGCCCTGGATGAGAGGCCAGCCCATCGCAGGGCACACTCACACCAGCACACCTATTGGCAATTTAGCAACGTGAATTAGAACATGCAAACTCCACACACGTGACCCAAGCGGAGACTTGAACCCAGGTCCCAGAGGTGCAAGGCAACAGTGCTAACCACTGCACCACCATGCCACCCTAGAAAAAACCATTTAAAGTGATATGCTAGCTTTGTACTCCATGCCATCCATCCATTTATCCGATGCAGGGTTATGAAACATTGTTGCAAGGTACCAAGCTCCGTTTTTAATACAAATGACTTTGATCACTTCACTGTCAAGTGTGAATTCGCTTCCCAATATTATTTTCTGTAATCGCACGTTTTTATACGAAGTTGTAAGAAAAATTAGGTTATACATGCCGATATGGAGGGCCGGATTTGCCTTTTCAGGAACCATAGGGAAAGCTTTACTTGGGATGTCCCCCTACCAAGAAAGACAAGGGGGACAAAGGTGTTGGTGGTGGACATCCAGCGTACCAGGGAGCCCCTGAGACTGGTCGCCATGTAGGGGGAGGAAGTAGAGGTGGTGCAGCAGATTTGACTGGACGGACGAGCGAGAGACGCTGGTCAAAAAGACCAGAGCGGACTCTCGTTTCTGAGGAGACTCCAGTCTTTTGATGTGTGTAAAAAGCTGCGGAGAATGTTTTATCAGCCTATGGTGGCCAACATGCTTTTCTATGCTGAGACCAACTGGTGAAGAGGCATCAGTTCAGGCCAAACACAGTTTCACAGTTGCAGTGGTCTGCAGGGGTAGCAGCAATCTATTGGGAGTTGTTGAAAGCCCTGGAAGTTGTTGGGTGATGTGGCTGACATGTCTCTTCAGTGGTGGGTAAAGAACCTGTGGACTGGCAAACAGTTTTGTGCGCAGACCATGAGTACGCACATTTTTACACATAGAGCGGTATTTAGCTATTTCTTCAGCAATAATATATGTACAGACTCTTAATTAGAAAGCTTGATAGACAAATAAAATGATCTAGTTATGTTCATGCAAAGTATGTGCTAATGACAAGGAATCTGTCACACCTGTCCTTGATTTATTAACTGAAATGCTCTGGGCTGGTGGCACTTAGTGCTCAGCCTTATTAAGGAGAGCAGTGAGTAATCCTTTAGCTTATTGCTTTTGGAGCATAGGGCTTTGTTGGAGGTCTGTTTTATGGGGCTATATGGTGCAGCCTGGTTTTCTGGGTGCCGGCCAGATGCCAGCAGGTACTGGCTTCGTGTTTTGGGTGGTTTGGCAGGTCATGGTTCTTGCTGGCTGGGTTCTTGCTATAGGCCTTTGATTAGCCAGTTTTTGGTACAGTTTCTGAATTTGCCTGTTTTAGGTTCCCTAATTTGTGGTCTGGGATTTCCAGTCCTCTGCACTTGAATCTACCTTCTGGTTTACCCTATCCTGGAGCTCTGCATCCAGTCAGTGGCCCAAGTCATCCTGGATCCCTGTTTTCAGTAGTGTTTGGACTGTTGGTTTCAGGGGGCAGAATACCTGGCTGGATGGATGGATGGATGGATGGCCCAGCTTCAGCAGCTTGTCATGAATCTTGTTTTATGAAGGTTAATGTTTCAAACAGAAAGCAGCAAGTCAGAATTGTGAGAGAATCGTTCCAAAGTCATATGAGGGCCTTGCCCAAAGAAATAATGCATTGGTGTCACTAAATATGCTTTACAAAATGACTGATGTCTGCCACAATTCACTTTAGGCAGCATTCTCTTGTTTGTGTACTGTGGGGTGCGACATTTGTACTTGCTACAGTCATTTAAATCCAACCACAAAGTATCTTATTTTAGGTAACCCAGCCTCTTCCATGGGTGATGGAGGTTCACTGTCAGTGTCACCATCTGGAGTGCTTCCTGTTAGGGATGTTTTGCTTTTGATGGCAGCAACTTTGCAATCCAGAGGTGACATTGACATGGTGCTTAAGCTGCCCTCTGGAATAGACAGGACATCTGTGGGCTGCAATCCTTTTCTTGGTGGTGATTTTCAGATCGAACCACGTCTTCCTCACCTCTCCTGCTGTTCTCATTGCAGGTGACACAACATAAACTGCATGTCATCGGTCCCCATACTGGGTCCTTCTCTTTGACAGGCCGCTGGTAAAGTTGCCACACACTACCTATTTGTTTCAGTTTTCCTATTACATCCAGCAAAACTTCCACCTCATTCTTAGGTGAAATTCCATGTTGTCTCCCGTTTTTTAATTTAAAACTGTTCCTTAACAGCAAAATAGTTACAAAACAGCAATAGAGGAATATAGTGCAAAATATGCTACAAAAAGGAACAATTGGGGTATGTGTCTTCATGGTTCCCATTTCTGCAGGACGTGTCCAGTCAGGGTGTTGTGTGGAAGTTGTATGCCCAAATATGGTTCATTGAGGACATTTATTTAAATTAGTGTTATGAAAGTCATATTTAGAATGTGTAGCATTTATCGACGTTTCCTTCATATGGCAGTTCTTATTAGTGATGAACACTGATTTGTCTTGTGTACTGGCCATTCGTACCACACTCCAGGTAGTGTGATTCTCCTATGAGGCATCATACCGCTCAGCTTCCAAACAGGAAATATCGTGTCTGCAACAGTTGTCAGGCAGCTAAGCATTAGAATGGATAAGACTTGTTAAATGATTTTAAATGTAGCATGATGGGTGGTGCCAGATGTGGTGAGTCCAGCATCCCAGAAACAGCGGCACTCCTGGGATTTTCATATACTAAAGTGTCTAAGGTTTACAGCGAGTTGTGTGATGAGCAAAAACAACCAGTGACTGGCAATTCTGTGGGTGGAAACACCTTACTAATGATCGCGGTCACAGGAAAATTGCCAGACTTGTTAAAACTAACAGGAAGGCCACAAGTGTAACAGCTCAAATCAACATTGGTGTGCAGAAAGGCTTCAGTAAACATAGAAATGCTCAATCCTTTACATGGTTTTGGAAATAAAAGATAGTCTTAGCAGGTCCTGTGTAGTGGTACAAAAAAAAAGTCACTGAGCACTCTTTATTTTTAGTTATCTTTTTTTTATTTGTGCAGGTGTCAAGCTGCCTAAGTTCCAGGGTGTTACTTAGCATGTGGAGCAAATACATTTCAGCTCAAACCTAGAGTCTAATTCCTAATAGAGTTCAAAAGTCAGTATTGCTGTAGGACTCCTGAACTAGTTTGACTTCATTATCAGTGATGGACACACTGTGAATTTTGATAGAGCACTTTCAGATGTTGAAATTGAAACACTGGCCAAAATAGTCTTTGAGGTTTCACGTCTATATATGTGCAGCCTGCTGGCCAATCTTCACTGATTGCACATTCCATCAGTAAGAGCAGAGTATGAAGGTTGAATTAGCAGGATAGCAACAGCACAGTTGTACATAAAATATTGCAAACCACACAACATAATGGGAGACATAGCGGAGTTTAAAAGAGGACAAATTGTTGGTTCGTGTCTGACTGGCACATCTATGACCAGGACAGGAAGTCTTTGTGATGTACTGAGAGCCACGGTACCCAAGGTAATGTCAGCATACCACCATGAAGGACGCACCACATCCAGCAGGAGCAACTGTGGATGCAAGAGGAAGCTGTCTGAAGGCATGTTTGGGCACTAACCCAGATTGTATCCAAAAAACATAAAACCGCAGCCGCCAAACTCAGTGCAAAATCAAATCCGCACCTCGACTCTCCTGTTTCCACTAAATCTGCTCATCAGGTGCTTCAGAGGTCAGTATTCATGGTCAGTCTGCCGTAGCCAAACCTTTGGTCACTCGAGCCAATGCCAAGCGTCAGTTTCAATGGTGCCAGCAGCGCAGATCTTGGGCTGTGGACAATGTGAAACATGATGAGTCCACCTTCACTGACTTACCCACATCCAGGAGAGATGCAGTGTGGAGAAGCCCCACCTGTACTGTGGGGTACCCAGAGTGCGGCACGGGGGTGGATCAGTGGTGGTTTGGGCTACAATATCATGGCATTCCTTAGGCCCACTACCTGTTCTAGATGGGCGTGTTACTGCCAAGAACTACCAAGCCGTTCCGGAGGACCATGTTCACCCAATGGTTCAAACACTATACCTTGAAGGTAATGCCGTGTATCAGGAAGATAATGCACCAATACACAAAGCAAGACTGGTGACAGAGTGGTTTGAAGAACATGAAAGTGAAGTTGAACATCTCCCATAACCTGCACAGTCACCAGATCTAAATATTAGTGAGCCACTTTAGGGTGTTTTGGAGGAACGAGTCAGGAAACGTTTTCCTCCAGCAGCATCTCGTAGTGACCTGGCCAATGTTCTGCAAGAGCAATGGCTCAAATCCCTCTGGCCACTGTGCAGGATTTGTATCTATCCTTCCTAAGATAAACCGATGCTGTAATGGCTGCAAAAGGAGGCCTTACACTATACTAATAAATTATTGTGGTGTTTCATTGTCCAACCCCTACAGGTAGACCTGCAGACACCTGAAGTCAGGCATGAACACTGAATCATTCATCAAAGGCACAGACCTCCGCTTCCAAGCCTGGAGGAGTTTGTGTGAAACATCAAAAGATGATGCAGAGCTGCCTAGCTGCCTTACAATAGCTAATTTATGCAAAGCTAAATCTGTTCTCTATTTCACAAAGGATGAGCCTTGGACCCTAAAATATCCAGGATGATTCTAAAATGTTCTAGACTAGTATAGTGGCCTGCACCATCAATTACAGCATTTACAGAAGTTTAATCAAATTTCAATAAACAAAATAGCAATTCTTTCACTCAATAAATCTGTATTTGCATAGTTTGCTTTTCAGTTTTATTAACCATTGTGCATGGATAAAATTAAATCATGGAGCATAATATACTAACAACGGCTTCATATAAAGAGATTTTAAGACAATTAAATCCCATCGACAATTTAAAACTGTTCAATAAAGATGAATAAAGATTTTGGATCCAACAATCATGACAGGAGAAGAGTGGCATATTTTGCAAAGAGACATGAAGTTTTATGAGGGAATGGGTGTGAAGAGCAAGTTCTGTTCCACAACCTTCCACAAACCACGTAATCAGCAGTCTTGGCCTGGTAGATACGGAGCCAGGCCAGTATCAGCTGTAGCACAGGAAAGACTAATGCAAAAGATTCCTTTAGAAAACAAGAGATGCCATTTTCCAGGACAATGGCAGAAGACGACAAAGGTCCCCACCAACAGAGTGAAGTTCACAAGACTCCCAGGGTCCAGATCCAGGTATTTCCAGTATGACCAGCCCAAGAAAAAAGGATTGTGTCTCAAGGATGAGTGATGAAGGTCATATGACTGAGGAACTGTGACATAGCAAATGCCATTTAGACAGAAGCCCCACATGGAGTATGTGAGCCATGTGTGGAGTATGTTCTTAAGGGGCAAAATGGCAAGAGAAACGTGAATCAGCATATGCATCCTCAGGAGAAACATGAATCAGCATATGCATCCTCAGGAGAAACATGAATCAGCATATGCATCCTCAGGAGAAACATGAATCAGCATATGCATCCTAAAGAGAAAAATGAATCAGCATATGCATCCTAAAGAGAAACGTGAATCAGCATACAGTATGCATCCTAAAGAGAAACGTGAATCAGCATATGCATCCTCAGGAGAAACATGAATCAGCATATGCATCCTCAGGAGAAACATGAATCAGCATATGCATCCTAAAGAGAAAAATGAATCAGCATATGCATCCTAAAGAGAAACGTGAATCAGCATATGCATCCTCAGGAGAAACATGAATCAGCATATGCATCCTAAAGAGAAAAATGAATCAGCATGTTCCTCCTAAACAATCACATCCCTGCTTTTGGCTGGTAAGTGTTACAGATGTGGCCAAGAAGGAACCAGCAGACGAACATCTTATGTACTGTAAATAAAACTTTATTAGCCCATTTAAAAATGTATTAATATAGCAACAGCCACAATATGCCCTATAGTACAGAATTTAATGACTTATTTACAATTTACAGTATGCATCTTCTAATAACCAGAAAATATAAAGTAGAAAAGCTTTAGTAAACAGTGAAGGATCTACGGCCCATTCACCAATCAGAGCTGAAATGCGCTAGTACTTTATGGTTTATAGGCCAATTCAATGACGTGATCAGGATACAGGCAGGAAACTGAGTACACACACATAGAAATAAAAATAGAAAGATCAGACACAGGAAGTAAAACAACACACACAGGATTGAATTTATTGCACATCTGATTCATTCTTTAAAAGGACAAAAAAGAAAAAAAAAACAAACAAGGAAACCAGAAAAATGAAAACCATAATGACAAATTCAGCATAAATAATACGCACTAATCTTTGTATTGAACTAGATATGAAGAATCTCTCCTTCTGGTGAATGATCCGTTCTGTGTGCTGTACCATTACCTGAACACACACGCATGCACGCGCGCGCACGCACACGCACGCACACACACAACTGCCATACTGCTTCCTCTTGTAGCTCCGGCAGTCATTCAGCAGCAGTCACTGGGTCAGCGTCTATCCACCGTCCACACCTCACCGCAGCCATGGCTACAAAAAAACAACAACACAGGCGTTACTCAGAGGCAGACCCACAAAGGGGGGCAGACACAGGGAACATTCTGACACTATTCTTGTGTGCAAGGTCCACCAATAGGAAGCCAATGTTTCCTGATCATTAAAAATCATTCTGTTGGCAATTCGGTCAGAGTGTTTCAGTGTCCTGGAGAATAACTCATTAACCTCTGTCAGGATCCACAACAAGGCCTGTAAACCCTCCCTCAATCCCTACACTCAGTGCTATATTACCCAGAAGGGAAAACCAAATTGCATCCGGTTAATTAAACAGTCAAATTATACAGCCCTGGGACATTCAGCTAATGAGCAGGTTTTTCCCACAATTAACAACTTTTATTAATAATAAGCTTCTGGAAAAGTGGCCGAGCAATCTCACTCTTAGGGTTGATTTTGTTATGCATAATATCCATGAATGCAATAGTTTAATACAATCTCTTTAAATTTCCTTTTAACAATTGTGTATATACTTCACTACACAAGTTGCTGTTTTGATATTTTTAGGTAACAGGTTAGCTTTCTAGCTATAAACCAGCAACATTTAAAAAAAACACTTGTTCAAGCCAGCTGCCATTCTTCACTTCTTATGTAATACATGTTCCTCAGCTCAAATACAAAACACAGGCATCTTAACACCAAAAGCAGAAAAAAACAGTAGTAATTTTTTAAAGTATTTTTTGCAGAATGATCACCTGGATACTTCTATCATGCTACTGCAACACAACGCAGTACTGAAGATGGCCCGTCAACTTCTAATGGAAGTAAGGTTATGTAACAGCTTTAAAAATGGCCTGTCACCTTCCAAGGCCCCTAAGGTAAGATAAAGCTAAAGATGAAGATTTATCAGCTTATCAGCTTCTGGTGGCCCTAAGGTAACGTAATGTAGTGCTGAAGATGGCTTATCAGCTTCTGGTGGCCCTAAGGTAACGTAATGTAGTGCTGAAGATGGCTTATCAGCTTCTGGTGGCCCTAAGGTAACGTAATGTAGTGCTGAAGATGGCTTATCAGCTTCTGGTGGCCCTAAGGTAACGTAATGTAGTGCTGAAGATGGCTTATCAGCTTCTGGTGGCCCTAAGGTAATGTAATGTAGCGCTGAAGATGGCTTATCAGCTTCTGGTGGCCCTAAGGTTACGTAATGTAGCACTGAAGATGGCTTATCAGCTTCTGGTGGCCCTAGGGTAACATAATGTAGGGCTGAAGATGGCTTAACAGCTTCTGGTGGCCCTAAGGTAACGTAATGTAGTGCTGAAGATGGCTTATCAGCTTCTGGTGGCCCTAAGGTAACGTAATGTAGTGCTGAAGATGGCTTATCAGCTTCCGGTGGCCCTAAGGTAACGTAATGTAGTGCTGAAGATGGCTTATCAGCATCCGGTGGCCCTAAGGTAATGTAATGTAGCGCTGAAGATGGCTTATCAGCTTCCGGTGGCCCTAAGGTAACGTAATGTAGCGTTGAAGATGGCTTATCAGCTTCTGGTGGCCCTAAGGTAACGTAATGTAGCGTTGAAGATGGCTTATCAGCTTCTGGTGGCCCTAAGGTAATGTAATGTAGCGCTGAAGATGGCTTATCAGCTTCCGGTGGCCCTAAGGTAATGTAATGTAGCGCTGAAGATGGCTTATCAGCTTCCGGTGGCCCTAAGGTAACGTAATGTAGCGTTGAAGATGGCTTATCAGCTTCTGGTGGCCCTAGGGTAACATAATGTAGCGCTGAAGATGGCTTAACAGCTTCCGGTGGCCCTAAGGTAACGTAATGTAATGCTGAAGATGGCTTAACAGCTTCCGGTGGCCCTAAGGTAACGTAATGTAGCGCTGAAGATGGCTTAACAGCTTCTGGTGGCCCTAAGGTAACGTAATGTAGCGATGAAGATGGCTTAACAGCTTCTGGTGGCCCTAAGGTAACGTAATGTAGCGCTGAAGATGGCTTATCAGCTTCTGGTGGCCCTAGGGTAACATAATGCAGCGCTGAAGATGGCTTATCAGCTTCCAGTGGCCCTAAGGTAATGTAATGTAGCGCTGAAGATGGCTTATCAGCTTCCGGTGGCCCTAAGGTAACAATGTAGCGCTGAAGATGGCTTATCAGCATCCGGTGGCCCTAAGGTAACGTAATGTAATGCTGAAGATGGCTTAACAGCTTCCGGTGGCCCTAAGGTAACGTAATGTAGCGCTGAAGATGGCTTAACAGCTTCTGGTGGCCCTAAGGTAACGTAATGTAGCGATGAAGATGGCTTAACAGCTTCTGGTGGCCCTAAGGTAACGTAATGTAGCGCTGAAGATGGCTTATCAGCTTCTGGTGGCCCTAGGGTAACATAATGCAGCGCTGAAGATGGCTTATCAGCTTCCAGTGGCCCTAAGGTAATGTAATGTAGCGCTGAAGATGGCTTATCAGCTTCCGGTGGCCCTAAGGTAACAATGTAGCGCTGAAGATGGCTTATCAGCATCCGGTGGCCCTAAGGTAACGTAATGTAGTGCTGAAGATGGCTTATCAGCTTCCCTTGGCCCTAAGGTAACGTAATGTAGTGCTGAAGATGGCCTGCCACCTTTCAGTGACCGTAAGGTAATTTAACATTAATTAATTAACATTAGATAATTAATTTAACAATGCTGATATCCCCAAGGCAGCCCCATGCTCCTAAAGGGCTTAATCTATAGTTATGTAGTACTGCTGATTGCTGCTAGGAGGCAGCATGCACTACCTACTGCAGCAGAAACATGCACTCTAAGCATACAGCATAATGCAGATGGACAAGCACCCAGGCAAGGCCAGGCCCACAACGAGGGACATAGGAGCTCTGAGGGCAAAGGTGAAAGGAGGACTCCACTCACCGCCACTATAGCCCTGCCTAGTCTTGGGCTGCCCTCAGAAGATACCCCCAGAAGCAGAGCTGAACTACAGAGCCAGGAAGACAACACAGTGCAGCATGTTAGGAGTTAGCAGCATGTTAGGAGTTAGCAGCATGTTAGGGGTTAGCAGCATGTTAGGGGTTAGCAGCATGATAGGGGTTAGCAGCATGTTAGGGGTTAGCAGCATGTTAGGGGTTAGCAGCATGTTAGCAGCATGTTAGGGGTTAGCAGCATGTTAGGAGTTAGCAGCATGTTAGGAGTTAGCAGCATGTTAGGGGTTAGCAGCATGTTAGGAGTTAGCAGCATGTTAGGAGTTAGCAGCATGTTAGGAGTTAGCAGCATGTTAGGGGTTAGCAGCATGTTAGGAGTTAGCAGCATGTTAGGAGTTAGCAGCATGTTAGGAGTTAGCAGCATGTTAGGAGTTAGCAGCATGTTAGGAGTTAGCAGCATTTTAGGGGTTAGCAGCATGTTAGGAGTTAGCAGCATGTTAGGGGTTAGCAGCATGTTAGGGGTTAGCAGCATGTTAGGGGTTAGCAGCATGTTAGGGGTTAGCAGCATGTTAGGGGTTAGCAGCATGTTAGGGGTTAGCAGCATGTTAGGAGTTAGCAGCATGTTAGGAGTTAGCAGCAGGTTAGGAGTTAGCAGCAGGTTAGGAGTTAGCAGCAGGTTAGGAGTTAGCAGCATGTTAGGAGTTAGCAGCATGTTAGGAGTTAGCAGCATGTTAGGAGTTAGCAGCATGTTAGGAGTTAGCAGCATGTTAGCAGCATGTTAGGAGTTAGCAGCATGTTAGGGGTTAGCAGCATGTTAGGAGTTAGCAGCATGTTAGGGGTTAGCAGCATGTTAGGAGTTAGCAGCATGTTAGGAGTTAGCAGCATGTTAGGAGTTAGCAGCATGTTAGCAGCATGTTAGGGGTTAGCAGCATGTTAGGAGTTAGCAGCATGTTAGGAGTTAGCAGCATGTTAGGAGTTAGCAGCATGTTAGGAGTTAGCAGCATGTTAGGAGTTAGCAGCATGTTAGGAGTTAGCAGCATGTTAGGAGTTAGCAGCATGTTAGGAGTTAGCAGCACGCTTAGATTCCACGTTAGAAGGCAGAACCAAGGGTGATTTTTACATCTTGTCAGTTTAAAGGCAGAACTTACAAAGTGCAGAAGACCCATCTGATGGTCCATGTGTGGAGTTGGGGGACAGAACAGGGCTATGGGCTGTGTGCAATTTAGAGTGGCAGCAGAGCAAAATACTTACAAGGGTTCGGGAATCCTCCTTCTCCAGAATCTTCTGGGCCTGGTCAGGAGGGAACTTTAGCACGGAGGTTATGACTTTAGCCATCGTCTGTATGGAGAGGCAGAGACAAGGCATCACCTCACACTCAGCAATAATGCGTCTGTCTGACTTTAACCCGTTTCCAGTGGACCACCTGACAGGACCCGCTCATACCCCCACATCAGAGCTGCCAGCACAGTGCACAGCTCAATCTGCCCTGATCACACCAGCTTTGCTCCTGCACTCCCTGTCTAACGTCTAACTACATCCCCACATCTGAGAGTAATTAAACTCTGGAGGAGAGCCAGAAAAAACTCTATGAACACCCCTTACGGCATGGTACAGCCCAACCCCCCCCCCCCCTGCTGAGTTAACAGTGTGGTTAACTACAGTAGGAGAGTTTAGCATGGAGACCACTAGGTCACCAGGATTGCACCCACTCCTGGGGAAAGGAGCCCTGCTGATTACACAGCCCAACAATAGTGTAGTTACACAGAGGTACAGTGATGCAGCAAGAGCCCGGGGGTGGTGGTGTTCATGGTTAGTGTTTATGAGCCACTTGGTCACACGGGAACCAAGTCCAGGGAGAACCACAGTGTAACACTGCAGCCATCACAAAGATATCAGAGTAATCCAGCTGACATGCAGGGTGAAAGCAGCAAGCACGGATTGGACGCACAAGTGAGAAATGCGAGTATGCTGAAGTGAGTGAGGTGTGCAGTGCGAGGAGAGAAATGCGAGTGTGCTGAAGTGAGTGAGGTGTGCAGTGCGAGGAGAGAAATGTGAGTATGCTGAAGTGAGTGAGGTGTGCAGTGCGAGGAGAGAAATGTGAGTATGCTGAAGTGAGTGAGGTGTGCAGTGCGAGGACGGCACGACGGATTACACTGAGGTCCCTGTCGCTCGGTACCAGACTCATCCTCACCTTTGTTTCCCGGCCCATCATGTACTCAAACATCACCTTCCTCAGGTATTCAAACTCTGTGGGCTCGGTAAAGGCGTCTGAACTGTAGTGTCCAGCATCTGGAAGGGAAAAAAAAAAGTTTCACTTCATTTTAAAAAGCTGAATTTATGTGCTGAATTGCATCCATGGCTTGCAACAAACCTCTGACACTGCTTTTCCGCTGTGTCGTCCCTATGCCAAAGACGACTTGCCCCAGTGACATATGACGTTATACCACAACAGCCAAGCAGGGTTGGTAAAATCACCAACCCCAGACCTTGGAACTGTCTCCTCACTGTCTGACAGTGGGAACGACACACATGAAACTCATTTGCACAACCTCAGTGCATCTTACAAAGATGATCCCTATTAAATTTTGACTCATTTGCACATAAGACCAAATTTAACTATAAGTCTATACCATTTAAAGCATAAATTATGGTGGCAACGATTATTTAAAGTCTTTCAAAACAGTACTTTAAAGAAGGCTGCTAACGGTTTTATAAACTTTTTTTTAAAGAAAAAAAAACTAATGATACAGACAGAGCACAATATTCAGAGATGTAGGTACTATATACAACAGATGTTTGCTGGTTTATCACACCAACAAAAGCAACACCATTATGTGCTTGCTCTCTCTCACACTTACAAATGCACGCACGCACGCGCGCACACACACACACACACATACACACACACACAAAAACAGCAGCACAGTTCATTGCAATACTGCAGCATGTGCATAAACTCACAGGGTCAGAGCTGAAAACACTTCAGAAGCTTAACAGCTTCCTCTGGACCTCAGTCTTTGCCACCAAGAAGCTGCCCCTGGTTTCCAAGCATCTCAGCTAGTACTAAAATAAAGACGAATGTTGGTGTAGGAGATCTATGTATAAGCGGAGCGGGGCTGTGAACGGATGGGGGCGGCTTCATGGGGGGAAATCTGAAGCAGCAGTTTTCCCACAGCACTGAAGCCCATGAGCAACAGCAAACCCATGGTCAGCCTTCCAGGCTGTCTGGTTGCGTGTCAATTGCACATCCAACTTTACTATTCCTGACAGGAAGAGGGGAAAAGACCCTTATTAATGATCCCATTCTTCAGGAATGCCACCCCACCCAGACAGAAAGCACTGGTGTGTAGTGTAATTGAAACCAGGGAACGAAAGCCAGCAGGGCAAGTGGTTTTCACAGGAGTCACAGCGAGCAGCCTTACTTACTAAGACCAGAGTCATCACAGCTAGCAGCCTTCATTCCCAACACAGGAGTTGTCAAAACCAGCAACCTTACTTACTAATACTGGTGGAGTCACAGCCAGCAGTCTTACTAAGACAGGAGTCGTCAAAACCAGCAACCTTACTTACCAAGACTGGAGGAGTCACAGCTAGCAACCTTTCTTACTAACACGGAATGAGTCACAGTCGGCAGCCATTATTACTAACACAGGAGTCACAGTCAGCAGCCGTTCTTACGAACGCAGGTCGAGTCACAGTCAGGAGCCTGTCTCTCTACGTTTCATATGCTCCGCTAGTCTCCACTCATTATCCTGCCAATTCCAAACAGGCACCAACTGTACTGCCCTATCGCAGACCCAGACTGCAGACGCTTATCTACATCAGGGCCATTTGTGTGAAGTGAATGGGTCCCCTTCATCCCATACTCCTCTCTCATGGGGGAATATATTTAAAAGTAAAACACCATTAACACCATTGCAGCACACCATACCCCAACACGACCCCCATTTCCTCATGTTCTGGTTTATCTTCAGTCAGTGGGTTTCATGAATGAATGTCTGAAGGCCTTTTCACAAAAGAGAGTAGGCACAGGGGACAGACCAGACCGCTCTCAGGGCTGACGTCACTGTTCTATTAATGTTGTCTTTTTAATTCTCATCCTGAATTGATAAACAAGTGTACAATGCAGTAGTCCAGATGTTTCCTGAGATAAACCAATCACGACAACACTTCTGACGGTCTGACCTGGTCTTCTGTCTGTAAACATGTCCATGATCTGTCATCCCATCCAGCAATACAAACAAAACTCTGCCCAGTAACGGTACCCAGTAGACCACTGCTTCCCAACCCGGTCCTCAGGACCTCAGACAGTTCATGCTTTTGCTCCCTCCCAGCACCCTGCCAGATGATCCACATTTTTGTTCCCTCCAAGGGGGAGCAAAAACATGGACCTTCTGCGGGTCCCCAAAGACCAGATGGGAAATAGTGCGGTAGTTTAAAAAGAGCTGATGAGCAGATTGCCGCTGCTTCCAGTACCATAAATGACGTTACAAGAGAGGACTCACTTTTGCAGATGAAACGTGAACATTAATCGCAAGTCCTGAAGTGAACACACAATACGCCTGTCATTTAAAGAGCGAAAATACAGACCACGTTTATTTTGCGTGGTATTACTGGGCATCACTATTTATTATAAACAGAAATTAAACCAAGTGAAGTTCTTTAAATCTTCTTGGGTGATGCTTAAGCAAGCCATCAAAAGGGACAGAAGCCCGATTCATGCACGACAGACTCAAACGTCCACAATGGTCCCACCATGACATGCACATAAGAACATAAGAACTATACAAACGAGAGGAGGCCATTCGGCCCATCGAGCTCGCTTGCGGAGAACTTAACTAATAGCTCAGAGATGTTAAAATCTTATCTAGCTCTGATTTAAAGGAACAGTGAAGTGTGGCACCTCTAACGAAATGCATGTTAGCAGGAGCCCCCTACAGGCTGATTTCTGAGTTGTGGGACACTACAGCATGCAGAATGGAGGTACAGATACACACCCTAACACATACAGACTGTCAGTCAGCCCCTGTGCTCTGATGCATGTTAGCAGGAGCCCCCTACAGGCTGATTTCTGAGTTGCGGGATACTGCAGCATGCAGAATGGAGGTACAGATACACACCCTAACAAATACAGACTGTCAGTCAGCCCCTGTGCTCTGCTGCCAGGGTGCTGCCTTCCTGTTTCCATGGAAAAGGAAGGGCCATATGTGGCACGAGGAGTGAGCAGACACACTAGGGAGCCTGATGTAACTGCCCTTTGCTGGGGGGGAAGCAGACAGAGTGCTCCGGGGTCAAGCTGATGGCTCACCACCCCTCACAACAGGCAATGACGATAACAAGCCCTCTCACCTCTGTGCATCGTCCCCAGGTGAGTGACCACAGAATTCTTATGTAGACACCTCAGCCGGTCTTCCAGAGAGTGGATCTATACAATGACAAGCCAACAAAGCAGAGTTAAAGCTAGTAATACTTATTGTGTAACACAACAAAACAAATAAGTTAGCATTATTATTATTATTATCATCATCGTTACCATTATCATTATAATTATAATAATTATTGGAAAAGGCTCAGAGGTCAGTAAAATAGCTTCAATTCCTGACTAGTGGCTGCATGGATTGTATCACAGTTCAGCTTAGAAATAGGTAAGCTCTAAACTGGCTGCAGTGCTAGTGATTAGCCTGAGATGGACTGACAGCCTGTCCTATCCCCCACCTTGTTCCCAGCGCCCCCTGGAGGAGGCTTCACGCCAACTGCAGCCATGCGCTGGATCATCATCACTTACAGTATGAGGCATGGGTGGAATATTATCATGCAAATAATTATGTTGTACTTGGCACTTTACACAGCTGCCTTATGCCAAGTGGTTGATCTGAACTGATTCCTTGACAATGTGTGGTCACAGAGCCAGGGGATGAAAAAACAACTTTGATAGTTGTGTAGATGATCCTTTGTGTACTGCTTGCAGAGGGCAACTGAAGAAAAAAGGTGAAAACCATCCTTCAGATCTTGCTGGGACCAAGAGGATATAGGTACAGAACACTGGGTGAACCCCTTTCCAAGAGGGCCTTCGCTGTGGTGCTGGAAATCTCATGATGTCCACACCTGGCCTGGACACGACCTCATGCAAACTTCAGGAACGTAAGCGGCACCTCCATTCGGAAGCTCGAAATCACATGGCTTCCACAACAGCACCAGAAATGACATTAGTGCAGCATTGGGTACCAATTTTAGTAGTCTCTCTATCTTATGATATATATTTGCTATTTTGGTGATAGTAGTGCAACATCGGGAACAGATGTTATTATTATTGTTTATACAAGAGCGGATGTTAACAGTCTTAAAATTTGCTGTTTTGGCGTGAAAATCTTTATATAGCTTAAGTTTAAACACCTTTATAAAGCTAAAGATATTAAAAGAAATATACTGTTGGTAAATACACTATCTACCCACGTGTTCAGCCTACTGAGTTCCCTTTAGAAGCCTCATGTGCGGGTCAGGTGCGGAGGTCATGTGAATTCCGGCCCCAAAGTGGAAAACCTCGTAGAGGAGGTGACCCAGTGTTCTGCAGCCAGACCCATCTCGCTGGCACTGATCACCAACCTTCTCCTGGTACTCCTGCTCCTTCAGCCTGACCTCACTCAGTAGAGTGGTCTTCTGAGCCAGCTGTGCCTGGGAAGGCACAACAAAATTAATATTTAAAAAAAGGGTAGGATGTGAAGGTGAGAAATGGAGAGAGAGTGAAGCAGAACACATGGGCTACAACAAAGTAAGCAAACTCTAAATGACAACTACAGTACTTTACTCTGTCAGTACTCAGTAGATACTCAAATTAATATTTGTTATTGGATTTGTTAATTTGTGTTTATTAAATGTCTTTATGCGGCAGATTAGGAATGAACTTCTTATATTGGTCAGGGCTGTCCAGTGTACAGGAAGAAATTGTGTTTCTCATTTAATACATATAGTTTTCAGGAATCAAAAGCACAAAACAAAGCTTTTGCCATCCCAGAAATGTAAGGTAAAATAAAACGTGAAAGTATTACAATTAAGTTCACAATAAAAGCCAAATTTGGAGTTCCCATGATATTTCATACCCTGGAAACTCATGAGACAAGCATTAGAGGGCCCCCTAGTGGCGAAGATAGTAAATGTCCTCAAGGCTAAAGTACATATCTGAGCTCCATTTTTGGCTGACTGCAAGCCCAACAGCAGCTAAATGACACTGACTGCAAACCTAAAGCTGTAACTATGTTACACACTTACTACCCCAATTTTGGGGCTGGGTGCAAAAATAACAGTGTTTAAGTGGAAACCAGGGAGAAAGCAACAGGCACTGAATTCAGCCAATTACTGCCGAAAGCCAACATGGGGCAACAGCCCGTCAAAGCTACTAACGCTCTCCAGACAGAGGGAGTACACTGGCAGGAGCAGCAGGGCGAGCGGAAAACTTGGGCTGAGTCACTTCCTCATGGATGAGAACAGTACCAGCACCCCTCCTGGGCGGAGGTCAGCCCAGGCCCCCGAATAAAGCCCAAAAGGGAGGAAGCCAGGTGCTGTGCTCAGCTGAAACACTCATAATGTGAAAAGCTATAAAACTGAAAGTGCAAGGCCTGCAAAACTAAGGGGCTCCTCTAAAATGCAGAGCCAAGCTTCAGCGCGCTGACTGTCACAACTGCCACTGTCATAAAACCAGTGTTCAACTCACCTGCAGATCTGCCGGGGAACCCTGAAACAAATGAAATCTCTGGTTATACAACGGACATAATCTGTTTAAATCAGCTAGTGTTTTAAACCCAAGTCTTGCAGGATTGTCAATCCTACGGAACAATCCCCCCAGACAACCCCACCACCCCACAACTCTACTGAACAATCCCCCCAGACAACCCCACCACCCCACAACTTTACTGAACAATCCCCCCAGACAACCCCACCACCCCACAACTCTACTGAACAATCCCCCCAGACAACCCCACCACCCCACAACTCTACTGAACAATCCCACCGGACAACCCCACCACTTTACTGAACAATCCCCCCAGACAACCCCACCACCCCACAACTTTACTGAACAATCTCCCCAGACAACCCCACCACCCCACAACTCTACTGAACAATCCCCCCAGACAACCCCACCACCCCACAACTCTACTGAACAATCCCCCCAGACAACCCCATCACCCCACAACTCTACTGAACAATCCCCCCAGACAACCCCACCACCCCACAACTCTACTGAACAATCCCACCAGACAACCCCTCCACCCCACAAGCCCAGTTATGGAATATAGAAAAATCCATTCTACTTATTCTTTTTATCAGAATGGTCATTCTACTAGCAGTTCAACCAAGCCTAATTAATAAAGACCTCAGTTGGACTAAAGATCCGTACTGTGATACCTGTTCGCTGTTCTGGATTCTTTGCTGGAACTCATCCAGCTCCTTCTGTATCTCCCACACTCGTGCCCCCATTTCCTCTTCACGGCTCTGCAAACACACAAGGTAAGAACTGACTGCTGGCTTCCTGTGACAGGACATTACTTCCTCTAGCCGTGTTGCCAGGAAAGGTGTGACTTACCTCACTGTCATTAACAGAAGTCATAACTGTCAGTCCAATCTCATACCCCAGCAAAACATCCCTTACTCTAATGGCTCATAGACATGCAGTAAATTCCTTAATTATGAAAACCACCCTCTTAAATTTGCCATATGATTGGCAAAAAACGTGCACCCACTGCCAAAAAATAGATACAATGCACACAGAAAGAGATAGCAACACAACACAATTCTGTAATGCAACTTTTATTTAGTAAACAACAGGAAGTGTGGCAGCAACTGCGCCGGACCAGCCTCCCCTGCCAGAACAAAGCGCTGTGCTGACCACTGGGCTTCATTCCTTGACCTCTGAACCAGTTGTCTGTTCCTGCCTGCTACATCTTCCATTACTCTTACCATTTCAAAACAATCTGTCTCAAGGATGACAGACCCAGAGCTCCTGCATTTGCTATACTAAATTCATTTGATTCTCTCTTACTTTAAGAGTGTACTTACACTAGGTGATCTGTACCATGCCGGAGCACATTTGACCCCAAAGTCCAGTCCATTTGAGTAGGATGATTGCTCCATATGCCCGATCCTGCTTGAAGAGGTGGGCTCAGGCACAGTTCAGTTGGACTAGGGCACGGTACGCATCTAGCATGATCACTGACCATGGATGAAACTCAGACACGACATAATTGATGCGACTGGCTATTTGACAAACATGGTGGCAATCAAGATTAAGTGAAAATCGCTGTGTGGCATACTCGATAAATCTGAGGGCCGCCTGCCATCGTGCCCAAAACGATTCCAAATAAACCACAAAATAAGGACATTTAGCATTAGCTCCATTGTGATGTGCAATAGCACTTTCCTTCTTTCTGTTTTCTTCAACACAAAAAGATGCACAGTGGTGACGAAAGTGTGCTTGCGCTCAGAATGTTAAGCGCAATATGAGCTCAGATCACCAGGGTAGAGGAGAGCAGGCTTAATGTGAGTACACAGATACTTTCCTCGACCCCTATAGTTTATATACAGGTCCGAGAGGTAAGTGGGTAGTGCATTGTGGTATTTCACTCTTTACTATGTGCCTGGGGAGACCATGTGTGCTGGGATGGAGCTAGCTGAAAGCGGAGCACAGAGCTGACAATTGTCAGTGTATCTATAATTTTCCGACCATCAAACAGCAGTAGGTGTGCTTCACCTCCAGCTTTCAGAGTGCTCTCTTAACAAGCGTATTCCCTGGAATAACACCCCTTCAAATGGACTGTGCCTATTACTTCTACATAGTTTACAGTCTTAAGCAATTTCACTTTCCTGTGTGACATAGTGGCTCCTTCTGAGACAGTGCTGAGCGTTTTGCCTTCACCATCAGTCGAACTGCAGTGGCACATAGCGATGACATAATGGTGTACCCTACAACTGCTTTGGAAACTGAGGCCTCTACTGAAATACCAGGAGAATAGGTGGCACCTCGCAACGAGCGCTATACCCACCCTTACAGGTACAGAATAAGGAAACTCCAAACAACATTGCACTTCAAACTTTACTTACCTCCTCAGGCTTTGAGTATAGAAACAGACAAAAAAAATGTTGTTAACAGCCTAGATAACATATACATCTGCACTACTTCACATGTAAGGAAAATAATCTGCTCTCCTTCCCAGGTGCCTGGCAGATTTGAGGTGGCTCCCTTTACCTGCAAGATCTCCTCGTATCTATTCACTGTCCTGGTGAGGTCCTCTTCCTTCTGGGTGATTGTCTTACGTAGCTGGCTGGTCTCTTCCCTATGGCTCTCAATCAGCTCTGCCTCCACTTCCTGTGCCTTCCCTGGGGGGGGGGGGGGTGGAGTTGGGGGTCAACATTAAGAATTAATTCAGCAGACTTCCATAACCATCGGGCATCCCTGTGGAGTTTGGATATATGACCTGCCAAAAGGACCAAAATGACTCCCAAGACTAAAAAAAAAAAGAAAAAAATCATTTATTCTTGAAGATACGCCAAGCTAGCAAAAGAAATCGTACTTGCAGGTAAACTAGTGCATTTGTAACTAGACTTGGCGTCCCTGATCATCCCCTCACCTATGGCTTCTCTGACTGCAGATTCCAACTCCTGCTCCTTCTTCGCCATCTGGGTATTGTATTCTCTCAACAGTTGCTTGAGGCGTGAGTTGTGCTGCATCTCCATATCTTCCAGCTCCATCCTATCCACAGACAAGGTCAGATATAATGTGAATATTCTCATGAAAGAACATCAGCAGTGCTCCCATAATGTTCGACACAAAGATATCTGTAGGCACATCTCGTAATCTTCAGCATTACTTGATTAATCGTCCATTGTGAAAGATTACCTCAGAAGTTTCCTGCTATACAGGGGAACTTTACTCACTTGTGGTCCTTTTTGCAGTCCTCTGCCACCTCTTTCTTTACCAGCTCTACTTCTTGCTCATGCTCCTTCCGGAGAGAGCGAAGGTCCTTTTGAAGCCGGGCCAGGTCCTTGTGGAGCTTCTGCTTTTCACTATCTGCCTCATTGGGTTTGCTATGAAGTTCTCCTTGCACAGTCCTGGTCTCTTCACAGAGCCCATCAGGGCTTGGGCCAGCTGCCATCACAGCAGCTGATCTCTGCTTATGTTCCCTAAGCAGAGCCTCACACTCCCTTAACCTCATGCCCATCCCCTGCAGCTTCTGCTTGCACTCCTCCACCAAAGAGCCCTGCAAACACCCTTTGTTTTCTGGTCCTTCAGCTAGACAAGCCTGGCCCTCCTCCACCTTCAACGCCACGATATGTTCGCTAGAGTCTGTGTCCATTAAGTTATTCAGTTCCTTTAAACAACTCTCTAGTTCCATGATCATTCTTTCTTTCTCCTGAACTTGTCCTTGTAAGTCTGTAGAGACTTCTGCTAGTGCAATCTGGGCAGCTAAATCCACATTTAGTCTGTCCACTTCAGCCTGAAAGCTTATCTTCTCCTCTTCTGCTTGCTTGAGCTTGTTCACTGCTTCCATAAGTTTGCAATTAACTTCTTCATGAATGGATAATTTTTCCTTTTCCTTTTCTTGAAGTGCTTGCAAAGCCTCTTTCTGGCTGGCTACTTCTCCCTCAAGTGTAGTTATTTTTTCATCATACGCCTCCTTCAGCAGATGCAGAGAGCTCTCCTTATCCCGTCGCTCATCATTCTTCACCTGCTCCACCTGGTGTTCTGCTTCAACCTTCCCCTTACTTAAAGCACCTTCAAGAAACTGGACTTTCTCCTCAAGACTTTTAGTGCAAAGTTCTCTTTCTTCCATCTCTTTTTTGAGTTCTTCTAGCTGTTTCTCCAAGGCTTTGAATGCCTGTTCTTTCTCCTCCAACTGACCCTGCACATTCTTTAGAATCTGCTCTTTCACCTCTACCTGTGCAGTCAGCTGCTTGCGTACTTGGCTAATCTTCTGCTCTGCTTTCTTCTTCAACTCTGCCAATTTACCCGCACTCTCAGAGGCCAAGCGATCATCGGCTGCCTTAAGAGCCTCCTCTTTGCTCCTAAGGATCTCTGCCTTCACTCTCTCAAAGTCATCCTTCTGCTTCTCCAGTTCTTGCCTGGTGGTCTCATTCTCCAGTGCCAAAGACTGCAACTGCTCCTGAGCCTGTTGCTCCTGGCTCCCACTTTGGGCAGCCTGAACTTGGGCCTGCTGTAGTCGCTCTTCTAGCTCCCTCTGCTCACGTTCACGCAAGGCCACCTGTTCCTCCAGCTCACTCACTCGGCTCATGCACCCTGCCAGCTCTGCAGTCAGGGCACTGAGTCGCTGTTCTTTCTCACTTAGGGTCTGGTCCATCTCAGACTTGCTGACAGACTGGTGATCGATGATGGCTGTCAGTTTCTCCAGCTGTTTGTCCTTCTCAATGATCTGTTTCTCCATTTCTTCCAGCTTAGCCTGAAGGGACTTGACCATGTTGTGGTTCTGGGTGAAGCGGGCCTCCACTTTTTTTTTGAGCTCAGATGCCTTGTTCTTGTATTGTTCTGCCTGTTCGAGGGCAGCAGCTTTCTCTGAATTTAGAGCCTTGATAGTCTCCTCCATATCATTCAACAGCTTCTGCTGTTGCTCCTTGTGCTCATGATTCAACAGAGATATAGCTTCATCTTTTCCTGCTACACTATTTTCAAGTTGGTTCTTCAAATCATGTATTATACCTTCCAAACTGTTAATATGCAGACTGTTTCCTTTAAGAGTCTCTGAGATGCTTAAATTGTCCTTTCTCAGCTGGTCAATGCACAAATCTTTCTCAGCGAGCATCTGCAAGTCTTTTTGTAGAGTCTCATTTTCTGCAGTTAAGGCGCTTATGTGTTCTGCGTTTACATTTATCTGGGATGTCATCTGCTCAAGGGAGCCACTTAAATGCCTGATCTCCTGTGACTTTTGCTGAAGCTGCTCCTCCAAAGTGCTCATTCTGACAGTCCTGGTCAGGATGGTGCTTCTGCATTGTTCCACCCGTTTCTGACCACCGATAACTCTATCTTTCAGTGCCCCAAGCCGACCCTCCACTTGCTCACACAGGTCATTAGCAGTGCCATTCATCTTCATTTGCACCTCACCACAGAGTAGTGTTAACTGTTTGTGCATTAAATTTATCTGCTTTCTGAAGTTGTCTTCCTTAACTTGCATTTGAAAAGCACACTCTTCAAGTCTCTTTTGCCAGTCTCCACTTTCTTTATTAGAAACTTCAAGGGCCTGAAGTTTGCTCTGAGTTTCTGCTAACTCCTTTGACAGTGTTTGCAGTTTTTCCCTGCTTTCCTCTTCGGTTTTACTTAGCTGATCTTGAAAATAGTTCCTTTCTGTAAGAGCCTGGTTTAGGTTTTTCTCTATTGTTTCTACTTGCTCTTTCAGCATCATTTCACTTTCTGACAGACTTTCTAGCTTGGTAGCTGCTTCCTTGAGCTCTGCCTGTAATTTTTGCACAGTGGTTTCTCTCATTGCAAGCTCCTCCCTGAGATTTTTAATATTCTGAAGCAATTCTTCCTTCTCATCTCTGCTGGTTACAAGCTGCTGAGTCACCTCAACCATCTCTTGTGTCTTCTCCTTCAGCAGGCTCTGTAGCTTTTCCCGCAGTTCTTCCTGTTGGCACATCTTCCTCTGCCAGTTCTGTGACAGATCCTCCTGCTCCTTCTTCAGTGCATCTCGAAGTCTTTCCATCTGTTCCTTATGGGTGGCCTCCAGCTGCATGACAGTGTCACTAATATCCGCAGAGTTCACCTGGGACATCTCCAGGATTTTCTCCTTGACCTGCTTATCCTTCTCAGTCAACTCTCGATCTTTCTTCTCTAGCTCCTTTTTGAATTTTTCTTCTTGCTCTTGAATTTTCCTCTTCATCTTCTCATTCATGTCTTTAGCCTTCTGTTTGATCTTCTCAGTCTTGGTCTCCTGCACTTTCAATTTGTCCTCCATCTCCTTCTTTACATTCTCCAATGTCTTCTCAAGAGCAGCCCTCTCATCACCCATTCTCTTCCTCATGTGCTGCTCCTCCTGTTGTTGCTTGGCCAACAATTCATTGAACGTCTGTTCTTGAACAAAGAGCTCGTTCTTAACCTGTTCCAGTTGTTGCACCAGCACTTTCTGATCTGTAGAGTGCTTTTGAAGAAGGTCCTCCGTCTTCTGCTCAGAAGCATTCAGTGTGTTTTGTAATTGCAGCTCCAGCTCTTTTATTAGACTTCTGCAGCTTGACAACTCGCCTGTAACTTCTCCCTGGTGAGCGCTAGCTTCTAGCAAGCTATCTTTCTCTGTCTGAACCTTCTGAAGCCTCTGTCTCAGATCTTCCATTTCCAGGGTGCTTGCTCTCTGTGCCTCTTCCACAGAACTATTGTGTTCTTGCAGATCTTTCATCTCTTGCTGGTGAGAGGCAGCCAACTGATCTAGCCTATCCTTTCCTTCCTGTAAAGCCTTTTCTGTGGCCTCCTTCAGATTCTGTTCTTTCTTCAGCTGGTCCTCCAATGCTTTTTCTTTCTCCTCTACGACCAGCTTGAGCTTGTTAAGTTCCTCCTTCAGTATCTTTTCCACACCACCTAGGGACTGCTCATGTGCAGACTGAATGCGGTCAATCTCTCCCTGGTACCTAGACCGTTCCTTCTGCATCTCCTCCTCAAACTTTAGCTTGACAGTGTTAAATTCAGCCCTACAGGCCACAAGTTGTTCCTCCAAAAGATGCTTGCTCCTCAGAACCTCATTAAGCTCAGATGCCAGGGCCTCCAGCTCTGTCTGTTTCACATCTAGCTTCTCCAGTGTAATGAGGTTCATGTCCTCCACATGTGTATGAAACTGCACTTCCTTCTCCTTCAGGGCAGCCTCCATTTCTACTTGGTGCTGCTCTTGCAGTTTCTTGACCTCAGTGAGGTGCTGTTCTCGAATAAGTACTAGTTCCTCTTGGTGCTTTGCTTCCTGAGCCAGATACTCCTCTTCAAGTTTGCTCTTCTCTTCCTCTGTTTGGGTTGCTATCTCCACAGGTGAATCTGCTCCATCCTGAGGGGTTTTTGGTAGAGAACTTTTCAGCTCCAGGATTCTCTGTTGGGGAAGGTATTATACATAATAATATTCCAGCTGTGACAAGTTTTACCAAAACAAACTGAGGGCCACATACAACACTAGTGCTTGCTGAAATTCTGAGAATAAGTGCAAAAAATGTATTTCAGATTATATGTTTCCTAAACTGATTTTTGTTACCAAGGCTAATGCTTATCTTGACTTGTACCTACTGTATGAGACAACATAAAATTTAATAGCCAATGTTTCATTATCACTAATAAAAGCCAGGGATTTAGCAGCTGTAAGCTGAAGGATTTCCCCATGTTCATGTCACACTCTGATCTACTGTCCAATTAAAAGAGCTACTTAAATTATAAAGTTGTGATTGATTTATCTCATGTGACAGTCACTAGTCAAACATTTCTAATCAGGAGATTTAGATATAAATGTTCACTAGCTTCCTATATTCGCTTCCTCTGCTGGAACTGATGATGCTGTTCCGACGCACAGTGCCCCGATTCAGAAATGCATAAAGAGGGCTGTGTTGAGATTCTCACTGTGCGAGCAGCCTCCAGCTCCTGCTGCAGCTCCTGGACTCGACCATCTCCCTCTGACTGCACCGCAGCTTTCTGGAGCTCGGCTTCCTCCAACGCCAGGGTCGCCTGCTGCTCTCGCTCCTGCACGGCCTGAGTGAGCTCTGTCCGGTACTTTTCCTGCAGATCAAAGAAACCTGTCTCTGATACTCTATTTTGTATAGGCAGGTTCAGCTGACAATGTCTACCAGGCACCATTCACCAAGGCCCAGTTGTTGGTGACTATCTGTACTGCCTGGTTTCATTATTCAAGGGCCAGTTCTGCTGATAGTGACAGTCAGTACTGCCTGGTCCCTCTATTCAAGGGCCAGTTCTGCTGATAGTGACAGTCAGTACTGCCTGGTCCCTCTATTCAAGGGTCAGTTCTGCTGATAGTGACAGTCAGTACTGCCTGGTCCCTCTATTCAAGGGTCAGTTCTGCTGATAGTGACAGTCAGTACTGCCTGGTCCCTCTATTCAAGGGCCAGTTCTGCTGATAGTGACAGTCAGTACTTCCTGGTCCCATTATTCAAGGGCCAGTTCTGCTGATAGTGACAGTCAGTACTGCCAAGTCCCACTCACCAAGACCTGGTTTAGTTGTTCCTGAAACTGAATGTCTTGCTGCTTCAATCGATCCTCCAGCTCTTGCTCTTTTCTGGCCAAAACCTGTGCATGTGACTTCTCCAGCTCAGCTACACGCTCGTCTGATGACTTCTGTGTAAGCAGCATAAGCGAACACGGACTTAGGAGTTATCACACGCACTCGATATTGTTTGCACATGCGAGGAATAAGTCTGTTTCTGTGTGAGAGAGCCAGGCTGTGAAGGCTGAGGAGGCGGACTGTATGAATGGCGAGTCACTGGCATCTGGAACACATATTCAGGATGTTCACTTGTAAAAAGGAAGCTCTCACAGCAACAAGGAGAATGTTCCTAGTCTCTGACACACACAGAGCCACCGTGATCGCTCATCCGCCCCTTTACCGCTTTGCCAGACGAAACACACACACAGAGCCACTGTGATCGCTCATCCGCCCCCTTACCGCTTTGCCAGACGAAACACACACACAGAGCCACCGTGATCGCTCATCCGCCCCCTTACCGCTTTGCCAGATGAAACACACACACACAGCCACCGTGATCGCTCATCCGCCCCTTTACCGCTTTGCCAGACGAAACACACACACAGGGCCACTGAATGAACCCAAACGCCACACGGTTTGTGACCCAATTTAGCTGCAGATTCATCTGGGTTTTGGAAAAACCCAGAAATAAGAAAGCTGAGATCATCAGAGAGGGAAGTGAGACACCCCAGGGGAAAGGGAGCCCCCCACCCCCACTCTATTTAATCATGATGCCACATCCAGCTTGTTCTGGATGCTCCCAACTGCAAACGCTCAGCAGGCCCATGGAAACATGTCATCCAGAGCCATTTCTGCTGCTAGCGTGTCCTTCACCAGACACATGCTGAGGCTTGTTTAACCTGGTGATCCTTTAACAATTCAGTATAACGTGTTACAGGGCAACAACCTGGATTGTTAACTAGTATGTTGTTGGCATTAGCGTCGGTTTCAGCAATGATGCTAATCTATATCTAATATCTAAAGTGTGACTCATGAAGTTGGAGAGAAGATGAATTATTAACATTAATTCATTTTTGTGACTGTTTTTATCCAAAGTGACTTACAATAGAAGGAAGTGTTAGTTTAAGTGCACCCCCTGGGATTTGAACCCACGACCTATATCATAATAAGACCAACCTTCATGATTTGCACCACCTCCTGCTTAACACGAGTCAGCTCCTGCTGCAGACTCCTCCTCTCTTCCTCACTGGTGCGCTCCACCTGCTTCATCTGTTCCTCCATTTTGGCCTGCAGCTGCCTGCGTGATTCCTCCGCCCGCTGCGCCACGCCCAGAGCCCGCTCCAACTCTTCAAAAGCTGGGGGAGCAGACACATTTCTACAGTCACAGTAGTTATTGTCCAGGGCTACCAAAGGGTTGAGGTTCAGTAAAATCCTCCCCCTCATATTGTTGTTATGTATCTGACTAACTAGATCTTTTTCTCACTATACAGCTCAGCCATAAGTATTCATTGGACAATACAGCAATGTTCCGTGGATTTTACAACAAACTATGGAAGAGTGACATCAAAAAGTATGATTGAAAACAAACCAAATATTATAAGGTCAGTTGGGACATAGGCAGCATTTGCAGATTTCAGACCTGAACTTGCGTGTGGGTGCAGTCAGGACCCATGGGTGTGGTCTGTAGGCAAAGACCTACCAGCCCTCTCAGACTTCTCACGTTGCTCCTGCAGATCCTCTTTCTCAGCTATAGCCTGCTGGATCCGAGCCCTCAGCTGGGCCACTTCTTCCTCCTTCATCTCCAGAGTCTCATGCATCTGCCTCTTGGTCTCGGCGATCACCATGCCCTGGGAAATCATGGCCAGTGATCACAGGCTGACCGCGTGCGGTCAAATATGAACACGACAAGAGAAATGTGCCTCCTGCTGCATACTGTACAAAGGACTCGTAAATATTTATTTAAAACCCTGTGATAATGGAGAGAATGATGAGTCCTAGTAAAGTTCTCTGCAGTTTGGCTTGTAAATACCAAAACCATTTTCTCACAGGCTTGTAGGCCACAAAGTACTTGGCAGACTACTTGGATAATAGGGGTTCTGAAAGCTCTGTGTGCTTAGTAATTAGAGGAAGCAGAGCTTAGCAGTGCAATAACATAGCAAAGCACTTTAATAAATACATAATGTCTAAACATGAGTCTGACTCATCAGTCAGCTATGCTAAGAGGCGGTACTGTCAGCTTCAGGAAAGACCTTCGGCACTGACATGGCACAAACCCAAGGCAAAATACCATTAGAAGTCGTCACCAATTTTCCAGAGGGTTGTTATCTCCTACAGCCACTAGTCAGGAATGAAAGGTCAGCCTCAACCACCCCAATCAAAGGCTGTGCTCCTCTATCAATTCCCCCGGCCACTTGACTACACCTTAAAACTCAAAGCCTCAACAACCAAGCCAGTGATCTGTACAAGAGCCTGTAGCAAAGCAGGCCAGTGATCTGTACACGAGCCTGTAGCAAAGCAGGCCAGTGATCTGTACACGAGCCAGTAGCAAAGCAGGCCAGTGATCTGTACACGAGCCTGTAGCAAAGCAGGCCAGTGATCTGTACACGAGCCTGTAGCAAAGCAGGCCAGTGATCTGTACACGAGCCAGTAGCAAAGCAGGCCAGTGATCTGTACACGAGCCTGTAGCAAAGCAGGCCAGTGATCTGTACACGAGCCTGTAGCAAAGCAGGCCAGTGATCTGTACACGAGCCAGTAGCAAAGCAGGCCAGTGATCTGTACACGAGCCTGTAGCAAAGCAGGCCAGTGATCTGTACACGAGCCTGTAGCAAAGCAGGCCAGTGATCTGTACACGAGCCAGTAGCAAAGCAGGCCAGTGATCTGTACACGAGCCTGTAGCAAAGCAGGCCAGTGATCTGTACACGAGCCTGTAGCAAAGCAGGCCAGTGATCTGTACACGAGCCTGTAGCAAAGCAGGCCAGTGATCTGTACACGAGCCTGTAGCAAAGCAGGCCAGTGATCTGTACACGAGCCTGTAGCAAAGCAGGCCAGTGATCTGTACACGAGCCTGTAGCAAAGCAGGCCAGTGATCTGTACACGAGCCTGTAGCAAAGCAGGCCAGTGATCTGTACACGAGCCTGTAGCAAAGCAGGCCAGTGATCTGTACACGAGCCAGTAGCAAAGCAGGCCAGTGATCTGTACACGAGCCTGTAGCAAAGCAGGCCAGTGATCTGTACACGAGCCTGTAGCAAAGCAGGCCAGTGATCTGTACACGAGCCAGTAGCAAAGCAGGCCAGTGATCTGTACACGAGCCTGTAGCAAAGCAGACCAGTGATCTGTACACGAGCCAGTAGCAAAGCAGGCCAGTGATCTGTACACGAGCCTGTAGCAAAGCAGGCCAGTGATCTGTACACGAGCCTGTAGCAAAGCAGGCCAGTGATCTGTACACGAGCCAGTAGCAAAGCAGGCCAGTGATCTGTACACGAGCCAGTAGCAAAGCAGGCCAGTGATCTGTACACGAGCCAGTAGCAAAGCAGGCCAGTGATCTGTACACGAGCCAGTAGCAAAGCAGGCCAGTGATCTGTACACGAGCCTGTAGCAAAGCAGGCCAGTGATCTGTACACGAGCCAGTAGCAAAGCAGGCCAGTGATCTGTACACGAGCCAGTAGCAAAGCAGGCCTTTAAATATTTTCTTCTGACTCCATCTCCAGCTTGTGAATGCATACTGGTGGAATGTTTAAGAAATATATCATATAAGAAAATTCAGAGGGAGATTTGCAGGGTACTACTAATCTAAAAAACACAAGAAAACGACATCATGTCTGCACCCCCAGCATCGCCCAACCCTTCACCTTGTCCTGCTCCAGCTGCTCGATGAGGTTCTTGGCATCACGCAGCTGTGTGATGAGCCGGGTCTTCTCAGTCGTGTGCAGCTCCTGACAGCAAATACATCGGTGAGAAAGGAGCACGGCGAGATGCCAGGGGTCTCCCTATCTGCCAGCCTGCTCACCTTCATCTTCTCCAGCTCCTGCAACCTCTCTTGCAGCTGCTGCTGCAGCGCTTCGTTTTCACTGCCCAGCTGCGTGCTGCGCTCCTTCTGACTGCGCAACAGCTCCTTGCACTTCTGCAGCAGGTTCTCCTGCCTGCGTATACGTTGCTGCAGCGCCTCCACCGGGACGTTGCCGCCACCTGCTGGGAGAAGAGGGCACTGGAGTTAACAGACTGTACCGATTTCCTTGGCACGTGAAGCCGTGAGATGTGCTGGGGTGGAGAGAAGCTCTATGGGAAGCGACATCCTCCCAGTGTTCAGCTCCCTAAAGCAGGGTAGCGGAGGAGAAAGCCTCAGTAGCTAGGAAGCGGCTTGGAGTACATTGTGAGACGGATGTGGGTTCACACACGTAGGAAGGAGAAAACTGAAGTGCTTAAGAACTCTGTTCCTCATCATGATGGAGCCCCACCCTCATCATCACCATTAGATAGCAGCTCCACACTTGTCTCTTCAAGTATTTTCTCTACTCCGTCTACGTTATATATATGGCACAAGCTCGCTCACAGGTATTTAGTACAAAGAGATGCTCCAACATGGTAACATTAAGCAATGACATGTGACCTACCCTCATTTGAGCATGAGCTTTCAGGAGAACTGGACTCCTGTGAGCCCTCAGGCTGTGCTACGTCACCTTCAGGAGACACCCCCTCCACCGGGATGCCCTGCATACGCTTCTTCATCAGAGCAACCTGTGGAAGATGACCTTCATAGTCAGTCGACCATAAGAAAGAAGACTATAATTGTGATTAAAGTCCCCAATGGGTCCCACCACTTACCTGGGTCTGCAACACAGTGATCAGCTGGTCCTTTTCCTCCAAAGCAGCATCAAACTCCTCCTGCAGATGTTTTTTGGCCTGTTGGTCCATCTGCAGTTCCTGGTAACCAAACACAGACCATGTAACAATTGATTGGTCAATCCATTCAACATGGAAACCACTTACAAGCCTAGTTCACTGCCATACTGCCCTCACTGGCTCTTTTAGCCAATTTAGTGGATCCACAGCTCGAGTGGTAACCATTAAAAAAGCAGACATTTGGCACAGAGGGAGCAGACAAGCCGTCACCGAGCAAGTGAACTGAAGGAACCAAGCACGCAGAAACACTAACCTCTCTCAGCTCGCCAATTCTGCGCAAAGCCTTGTCTTGACTTTGACTCAGAATAACCTGGAAATAAGACAAGATGTTATTCATAATTACATGCATACACTTATATTATAAATATTTTAATGTCTTTCTTAAGGTTTGACATCTCAGCATGAGTAAAAACCTGCTGCACTACATTACATCAGTTAGTTCAATGTCAGGCACCCATTCTATCATCCTGTACCATACTCTCCATGCTGAGCTGACTACGGTTCTGCTAACGGGCCAGACTCTCATACTAGAGAACAGAGCAGTTACCTGAGTCTTCTCCTTATCCCTCTGAACGGTACGGTAAGCAGTGACCAGCTGAAAGGGACAGAACACATGTTCAGAGATGTACCAGTCCTTCGTGTGAGCCCAGTGATGGAGAGGACAGGGAATCCCAGTACAGTACGGGGTCACCCTGGACACGCTCTCCTGCTCACCTCTGAGTACTTCCCCCTGTAGTTAGCCAGGCTCCTCTCCACCCGGTGCAGGCGATGAAGCAGCTGTTCTTTGGACAAGGTGTCAGAATTGCCTGGCATGTCCTCCGCCTCGCTCTCAATGTCAGACGGGGGGTCGTAGGAGGGAGTGACACCCAGAGACTCGCTCTCGAGGCGTGTGAGCGACTCGCGGGACGAGCTCCGCACGAGGCTCTCGCGCGAGGGGGTGCGCGTTAGCCCGTCAGCTTTGCCGGGGGAGCGGAAGAGGGACTCCATGGAAGACACCCTCAGCTGCAGCTTCTGCGCCAGCGACTGCGACTCCTGCTTCTGCGCAATCGGGAGGAGTGAGGATGTTACACTGCGGGAAAACACTATTCACTTCCCGGGGAGGCGAAGTTTGAGGGCTAACAAATCCCCTTTATTGAGTACATAAATTATAACAGTGTTACATTAACATCTGTAAGTGACAACATCACGCACACTTACAGTTATGTATTTACATATATACACACACATACACATATACACTGCGTGTGCAGTCTGCGTGTGCAGTCTGCGTGTGCAGTCTGCGTGTGCAGTCTGCGTGTGCAGTCTGCGTGTGCAGTCTGCGTGTGCAGTCTGCGTGTGCAGTCTGCGTGTGCAGTCTGCGTGTTGCCTGGGTTCCTCCTAGCCAATCTAGCTTCCTTCTGCAGTCCAAAGGCATGCAGTTAGGCTAAACGGCTTTTCTAAACTACCTGGAGTGCGAGCCCTGTAATGGCAGTGTATATTATTATACTGTAAATTAATTTTGTTAGCATTGATTATATTATGGCTTAACATAAGAACTTGACTTAACATTAAACAGCGAGGTATTAAGTACTAAAACCATTTCCCACACTCAAAATCTCATGTTTATGAAGCCATTTCTTTATTCACTACACCACCTAAAGGGCTATAGAGATGAAAGCAGTGATGCTGGAATCGCAGCGGCTCATGGATGTAGTGGGAGGGTGAACGCAGTGTGGTGTGTATCTCTGGGGGGTAGAACTCTGTGCCTGAGAAGGTCACCCCTTCAAATCCTGGGTCTCGCAGAGTGATGTCACACTGGGCCCTAAATCAAGGCTCCTGACCCAAATTGCTCCAGGGACACGGACTGCTCTCTGTTTTTCAAATGCTCATTACTATGGGCAAAAGCATCCACTTCATATAATGTAACAAAGACATTTCTTCCCACAGCTAAATAGCCCTTCCCAGTACTGACTAGGTACAATCCTGTCTAAACAGCAACCCTCTGAGTTCTACTGTTACAAGCTGAACAAAACTGCCTGGGAGGCGGCGTGAGGGCTGGGCTCACCTGTGGTGAGGTGCTGTCATCTCCATTCACGCTGCCTCTGGGAGGCGTAGTCTCACCTGCCCCCTTGCTGGTGTTCTGTGGAGATGGAGGCGGTGAGCATATAACCGGGAAGCCACACTCCTGGCTATTAGTTCCCTCAGCCGCATGGCCGAATTAGAGGCTATGCTAACCAGGTTAGGACCTGAAGGAGTGACAAGTTTGGGAAGCCACCCGGCACATCCATGCAGGGGGTGGGGGGTAGGGGAGTGGAGGTTAAATTCTATACAAATACTACAGGTGCAACACAGCAATAGGGCAAAGAGGCGCACACTCACACACACAAAGCCGAACCAGTTAGTACAAGGGCTTCCTGGAGGCAAAGCAGTGCATTCCACACCCTGTGCCATCAACCCTCTGCATTTTACATGCTCCCTCCTAAATACCACATCTTTGTTAAGCTGGACAAACCATTTTCTGGCCTCCATGGTCTCATTCTTATTATCTACACCTTGAACATGATAGTACACAACAATGCCACATTCACAATGGCCAATCAGAGACACTGCTATACTCAGTCGCCAATCAGACACAGTTTCTGGAAAAGCCAGCGACTGCTGCAGCTGCAACAGGATCCTAATGCTAAGTCTCAGATGGGGAGGATCCATCTAGCACCGAACGCAATCTGTAAACCATGCCGTTTACATCTGATCTCTGTTCTGCCAAAATATACCCCTCTTATTCACTGCTCATTTACTCTTATGTTCATTGGATATCTGGCTAAAACCAGTCTACTAAATCTACATAATACGATAAACAGAAAATACTGGTTGAAAGTGCCCAAACTCAGTAGCAACAACAAAATAATCATCTATATATCTGTTAACTGGAAGAACTCAGTATTTTTATAATACAATACTCACACTATTCCGAGCACAGAAAAAAGCTTCAGTAACATGAAATTTAAGGGAAATTTCAAGCTCAATTTATGCTCAGCTAAAGGACACAGAGCAAAAGAAGGGAGGGTGCAAACTCTGCAGAATCATGACACAAAAGGGAAGGATGGGGTTAAGGGAGGGTCACCACTAACGGAGGAAACGGGGCATGGGGGCAGGATCCTTGCACATGGAGAATGAACTGCCTGAGGGAGCAGGGTCACTGTGCACAAAGGAAGAGAGGGGTGGGGGCCACTGTACAGAGAAGTGGAGGGAGGGCCATTCGCTGGCAGGTGCAGGGTTATCCTAGAGCTGCGAATTCCGGCGGAAGGAATGCAGCCGCGGGGCATGTATGACGGCAGCCTGACGGCGGTGTGTCACTGGCGAGCTGCTATTTACCAGCAATTAAAACAAAAGAATAAAAAGTCAAACACTAAAATTAAAACCAGTTTAAAATGGACAAGCATGTCAGGCTTTCCTCCTGAGCAGAACCAAGTGCAGGAGTCACATCAGCTCCTCTCCCAGAACAACTCAGACTGCAGCCTTCACTCCATCTTGTAAGTATACAGACACATAAATGACTAATACAGACCACATTGCAGTTCATCATCATCCTGCAGTATGTGAGTGTATGACCCAAGCTGGACTGTCACCCTGACTACTGTGTCCCAGCCTTGTGTCCTATGCTGCCTGGTATAGACATCAACTTCACCATGATCCTATACTGGACAAAACAGTTTGAAGATGGATGGATGTCACATGGTGGAGTATAACCTGACAATTTCATGTATGATAACAAAACAAAAAAAAAAAATTCACAAAACTAACCAAAACAGATCACAAAAGCAGCAGGGCCGTGAGACAGACTACAAAGTATGCACCACGAGTCTGAGCAAGCCTCAGCCAACTTCCCTGAATTAAAAACCGAAGAAAAAAAAACAACGTGCAGGTCTGGAGCTGATCCACCAAAAGGAGGGGGCAGGTCAAGGGGTCACCTAGACACATAGACAATATTTAATGCAGGACCAACAGGAGTGAGAACTCAGCCAGCTTAAAGGCGATTAAAACACCTACACACACATACAAACAAAGATCCAGGGTTAGGTGCAGGGTTAGAGGAGAGATGCCTTTGAGGAACTGAGAGACAGTTTTGCAAGCAGGTCATTGGTTCTATGCAGGCCAGCTCCTACCCACTCAAGGCATCGTTAGAGGAAGGGGAGGCTGGGGGGACTGGGCCTGGGGGGGGCAGGAGCAAGGGCTTTAGGACAGGACTCACCGCAGCGACCACCTCAGCGGCTGTGGGTCGTTTGGAATGGTCCAGAGCAAAGATAGTGTACTCAGAGAGAAAGGCCGGCTCAGCTATCATCCCGGCCAGCAGCTGACCCCCACCAATGAGATTGGAGGGATGGCAGTGGTTGGGCGGGGGGGAAGACAGAGAGCATGAGAACAGAGAGTGAGATGGCCTGCGTCTACTGGAAATGACCATCGCAGCACAGTGCCAGACCCCCTTCGCAGGGAGGAAAGAGGAAGGCCCAGCTAGCAGATTCATGGAGCCGCGAGGCACATGCCCGCAGGAGCGACCTGGTCAGCTGACCCCGGCCGTCTGCCAGGCCTCTGTGGCCCCAGCGATTCAAAGGGCGCAGCGTAAGCATCTGACAGAGACAGATCTCACAAGGACGTACACGGAAAGCTCAGAAATAAAGGCTGCGTGGAGGCAAAAAAAAAAAAAACTCTGAAAGATGACTTAAATGCTTTAATAGTTTATCAAAGATTGATTTACTTTTGATTAAAAAAATGAAATCCACAAAGTGAAGAAATGATTCTTGGTTTGACCTACAATTCTGTATTGGCTTTCCTATGCCAAGACTGGCAGACAGGCATGTACTCTGTCCATCCAAATACTATTCCTGGGATTCATCTCACTGGTTCTGAACTTTGAATAATATGGCACAGAGTCCAGATATCTGAGAATCCCTGACCCTTATAATCATGGGGTTTTCCCCAAACTCCAGACCACGGGCATTATTAAATGTTTTATGGTCTACCACAATCACATCGCCTTCCATTTCAATGTCTAAAAATAAGCTCAGACCCCAATCCAGTGTACTGACTAGTGATAAGAATGACAGCTAACCAACAGTCACATGACAAGGTCTTAATGAAGGGTCACATGACCGCAAGGAAGTAGACATACAGCACTGTTCTCTAGCAGCTGAGGAATGCAGTGTTTTCCCCCCTCAGAGCCACACCTACATCCAGATTAATGACACCAGCTGGACTGTCCAGTGAGCCCAGAGGCCCACAGTTCACATCTTCACAGACCTGAATTACCAGCATCCACACATTTCCTTGCTATGTTTGATGCTGGTCCTCCACCTGTGACACAGGGGCTTTATGAATGTTGAGAATGTGCCATTTGCACATGTGATAATCCCACACAGTCCATGCACACATGGATAATCTACAACGGGGAAGTTTTACCACTTCAGATACATCACCTTTACCACTCCTAACAGCCCTGAGAAAGCACCCTATATTAAGCATTAACACTTTCAATCATGAATCTACGTATGGTACAAACCACTTACAGTGAACACGGTTATAGTGATCAATCGCTTGCATGTCTCAAAAAGCTTGAGAGAATCATTCCTGTACTGTTTAAATAATTCACTTATAGTAATCAAGCAGTCCACTTAGTGTTCATTTTTGGGGCTTTTTAAACATGACAACATATGGAGAAAAGTAAAACTATGGTAATTAAAAAAAATCTTTACTTTGCCCTATTTGCCTTATAACCCGTCTGCTTCTGGCAAGCTGCCTGAGGCTAATGCTGCATACACAAAAAACACGACGGGAAGTCATTTTCTCTCAATCACAGCACTGTATTTTGAAATAGCCAATAAAATTAGGTAAATAGTGACGTTGTCATATTCATGTAATACTTACACAAATTAGATGGTAATCTACCCGAGATATAAAGAAGAAATGTGTTATAATTATCTGCTTATAGTGATCAATTTCACCCAGACACATGTGATCACTATAAATGGTTTCCAATGTATTTATTATGGACTCAGTCAGGAATCACCACCGCGAGTTCATGCTTTAGGCCTTAAATAGCTGCGAGTCATCATAGCATGGCCTTGCATAACTACATTTTGGATTTTTACTCAAACCCACCAAGCTAATTTACCCAAGCTTAGCCTAGTGATAAAGAGACTGGAATCCCAAGGTAAACAACATGATAACGTGTGGCCATTTCAGGAGGGTGACCCTGCTCTGGGCCCATTCCCTCATGGTGAAGCCATCATCCCTGTTTGCTGTTCCAAACTTCTGTTTGGTGTTTGGGGTCTCAGGTCTCCCACACAGTCGTGAAAACATACAGCGTTTGATTCTTTTTATTATGCTGCCATAGTTGGGACACTCTCACAAACATGAGAATTTTTTGTAGAAACAAAAAGTTAATTTTCTCAGTATAATCCATAAGTGCAAGACACCCTGCCTCATATCTTTTTTTCTTCTCTTCTGGCTCCAAGATAAGAGGTTATCTTGACCCAGCTTGACTGCCTGCAGCACTGCTTGCATAACAGACACACTGACACTTCAGAACCAGTTATGTCTCTGGATCACCAGATCATGACCCATGATTCCCCAGCTGCTGTCACCTAAAAGCAAAAGCCCCCCTCCCGCATTTTAAAACATATCACATGCAAAGATCTTTTATTTTGACTGTTCACAATATCATTTATTCGTATGTAAATAGAAATACAGAAACAGAAACACCTTTGTTACCCGTCTAGTTTACAGACACTATTTTCAGAAACTGCCACTCAATCACCACCCCATATCAAGAAAGCATTTTGCCTTTCAGTTGTGAAATTTACCATAAATTACTATAGCGTGTTTTATTACAGTCCCGTAAAACATGGACTCATTTGATATATGCCCATAATTTATTTGCGTTTCCAGTCTTTTGGAATTATCACCCTGAACTTAATCTCTTGCTAAATGAAACCGGTTTTCCTCCAGGATCTGGTGCCATTACTTTTGTCCCCCATGGCAAAAAGCTCTTAGCTCCTCTTTCTGAACAGCCGCCCTCAATGCATGAACAGCCCCCAGCATGGGTTGCGTTTCCCTTTCAGAAGGCCACGGAACAAAATCATCTTTTAAATAGCCTTGGGGGGTCTGTCATTTGGGTGCTGGCTAAGTCAGGTATAATACTGACTTTTCTCAAAAGTGAGTCCCATAACACCACTCTGGCAGAGGCCAAATCTGTGTGGTCGGAATGATTGTGGATCTCTGGGCATGATTTCCACCAATGAGCACTGAAACTGTGGGTCTGTAGCTGGCCTCTCACGTCACCACACCTTCATAAGCTTCCTCCATTTCATGAGATGACCTGATCTTCATGGCATTCGATTCAAAATGGACTCAATAGGGATCCTGGGAAGGTTCTGCAAATCTTTTTTATTTCTTCTTTTTTATTTCTGTCATAACTCTTTGCCTCCTAACACCTTCATTTGGATGTTCCACAGTTGCTTGGTCTTCATAAGGGTGATGGATCTGCTGGTTCAGTAGCATTTGTGCTCCACTCATACATTTGAGCACAGATGGATTTCAAAACAAGTGGATCCTTTTTCATTAAACAGGGCTACACCAGTTCCAATTAGAGTTGCTAATACCACTGGAGTGCATACCAGATATTCAGCCAATTATCACTGACATTCTAAAAACACCTATACAAGTGGAAAGGTAAGCCCACTGAACACATACTGTAATGCAGCAAATACGAGAAATAACTTTACACCATGGGGTGATAAAATACGCTCCCAAGTAAGTCATCAGTTCCTTGTAGATCATTAAACGGGGTCTGCCAAAATCACCACTGGAAAGTTAAGGGATTCACTGCCTGACTGGGCCAGGAGCAAACATCTCCAAAGAGGAAATAACTACACTTGAATGATAATAAATAATTTTGTATTTCCTGCTAATGAAGAATCTCCACAATAACAAACCACTGAACATATTTAAATAACCAGTATAAATATGAAACTCAAAGGGATATACAGTGATGCAAGCAGGTTTTTCGAGCACACTTATGGCACAGTGGGACAGTGTTTATGACAGAGAAAGACTTCCATATCCCCCGAGTAGGTCCAGATCAAAGTGTTAAGGGGCTGTAATCAGCAGCTGCTGATTTGTTCTGACAATGCTCAGCACAAAGCATCCACCTCCCAGCCGAGTCTCTCCATCATAGGTCGATGGGCATAGAACAGCAACGCCATCCACTGCAGCACAAAGCATCCACAACTCAACCGATCACAAACACCTCTACCTACTACACCAGCTTTCCTGCCATAATTACGATCCCATTATAAGAGAAATACAACCTGAATCAGGCAACACTGAGATTCTGCACATCTTAAGGTTTTACAAAGATACATTTCCATGAGTAACTGCTGCCAGATTTCTGGGCCCAGTTATACATTACATCTCTTCTCATGCTTCCCCTTGAGCCGCTTCCCAGATCCTCACACCCCCCTTCCCCAGTGAAGGGGCAGCAATCCATAAAAAGACTTCCTCGATCACATTTCTAATGGGCAGGAAGCTGTAAAATCCACAGTACCAGAGAACACAATCTGTGATCAGGAAAAATATGATGCTTCAGTTATATCCCGGATGGAAAAAAATAAATAAAATAGTGTCTGATCAGCACCCCCTGTAAGACCATGGCTGTAAGCTGACTGACGCCATTGAACAGTGAACTCAGGCCTGAAAAGGTTGATTTAAAAAGGAGTGCAAGGTTCAAATCATTCAGTCTCACCTCTCGGTCAGTGGGCGCAGGTGGGCTGTCATCTTGTGGCAGGGATGCAGCACGAGCGCGCGGGTCCCGGGGGCCCACCTGCAAAGAACACTTTCACATCACTAATCAGTTAAACCTGCCAAACAGCACTAGTGAGCTGCTGGAAAGACCTCTACCACAGTAATACCGCTTCCACATCAAGACCACCATCACATCCCAAAAGACTGCAAATTATCAAGCATGCAATTTCCATCTAGTAATTTGAACACAAGATCAGGTGAAATGCTCTGTAAATGACTGATGTATGTGAATAAGGACACACATGCACAGCCTGGAGTTTGCTTGTTAAAGTCCCAAGTGTACAAGGTTGTTTTATTCTTCCCAATTTGATTTGGAGGCATGAGGCATGTTTTACCCTTTTATTAATGGTGGCATGTAAATTACTGCAAAAAAAATCCTTGATAAACACTGCAACTCCAAAGCCACAAGCATATACAATGACCCCCCCGATCCCTTAAACCCCCTCCCAGTTGGGAAGAAACGCCAGAGCATTCAGACCAGCTGTACTCGATTTAGCAACAGCTTCTTTTTCATGCAGTCACACTCATAACTTGTGAACAACCCCAGCACTCCAGTCTGAAATTCGGTTGAATCACTTAAATTCATAACTGTTTACCAACCAATCTACACTGGTCAATTTATTCATCAGTTACAAATAAATTTAATAATTACCTTACACTGTTCTTCATGCACTTCTTTACCATTGTTCATTCAGTGTAAGCTGTTTATAAGTACCTTTCTAAGCTAAGAGAATGTACAATCAAAGCCACTGTACAGCCCTTCTTGAAAGTTGCACTATGCACTGCTATTTATTTATTTCATTTTTAAACGACAATTAAGTTTGATGGAAATTTCAGGTCCAGAAAGTACAAATCCAGACCAGGATTTTGTTTCAACCAACCAGTGGAGTACTCTGTAACTGTGACTCTTTATGCTCAACTGGTTGGTTGAAACAAATTCCTGGTCTGGATTTGTACTCTCTGGACCTGAAATGTCCACCTCGGCAAACTATACCCGTACATCTTAAGTACATTTTCACGAGGCAGGTACTGTAACAATTTGGCTTTAAAAAATGCTTTAACCATTTTTTAATCCACCCTAAGATTGAGGACTCCATTGGTGCCTTGAGTTTGGATCTCCACACCAATACGACACTCAAATTGCAAACTGAGACCTCACTTGGACTATTCTAGCGACAAAACGAGTAACTAGTAAACAAGCCTAACATTTCAAATGTCCAAAAACTGAAATGTAAAGTGGATACATTATCTAGCAGTGAACTGGGTAATGATACAACTGCCAAAATGATAACCTTGAGTTGAATGACATCACTACGTGTGAGCTTAGAGCCCTGTCAAAGAAAGTGAAACAGGTGCGTGACTTCGGTGCGGTTGACCACAGGATAAAACGACTGCCACGGCGAGGGACAGAGGAGAGGATAGGGAACCGAGAAAGAAGCTTGGACGGTAACCAGGACACTGGAATGGACAGCGAACCGGGACAGTGGAGGGGACAACGCACCGGGACAGCTTTACTAAAGCTGTAAAACTCGGCTGAGCCGCTCCACCGACCTGGGCCTGCTGCTGGAGCTGCTGTTGAGGTTGGGCATTCCTCTGGGGTGACTGCTCCTCGTTTATTTTTTGCTTCAGTTTCTTGAACATGTTCCCACGCCGCTGCTGTCAAACGCAGGAGAAGTGCGCTTTCCGTACGTCGTTGACTTTAACCGAGTCGGCGTCTTGTCTTTCTGGTTGTCGCTTCTCATCTCCCCGCAGGTGAACAAAGATACTGCGCAGACGCGGCCGACGTGGAGCAAATCGAACGGAGAGCTACGGCAGGAGGAGAGGGACAAATCGAGCGTTCGCTACAGCCTGCGACAATAAAACTCTTTTGTTATTGGTCCTCATAAGGGAAAGTGATGAAAAGCCAAATCACGACATCGCCCAAATCAGAACAAGTCATGTTTCCATTATTAGTCGATAAACCTATCAGTCAATGAGCACTATGAGGCGTAATAGTTTAGTGAGGTTTGTTTTTATGTGTTTCTGTCAAACTCTGAAACGCTCTGTCTTGGTCCTGGGACATCCCTGATGTTTTATTGCAGGCTGTCAATGCATGTGACTAGAACACATGACCACAATATGAAATACATCAATACATCCATCTTGTAACCTCTCTTTCATAGCAGGGTTGTGGAATGCCGGGAGTCTAAATCAGGCAGCTTTGAGCTCAAGGCAAGGGAACATTCTGGCTAAGATGCCAGTTCATGGATTTTATATGCTCACGTGCACAATTGCACTGTCTAGTCAATGTAGATTTTTCAGTTGTCAAAATGACTTAGGACTGAAAGAGCTGGATGTGGAGTGGTGGAAGTGAGGAGTGCTGATCCATTGTGTTTAAAAATCAAACAGATTACAGAAGTACAGAAATGCTGCATCCATTAACAGGTACAAGATATAATTATACATTTATAAATGGCATTATTTAATCAAAATCATATTTGATTAATTTTGTACACAGTAAAAAAGTGATTCATCTTTCAGTTAATTTAGGAGGTACTGTATGAACCATTAAAATGTATATAATACAATTGATACTACTGGATGATGATAATAATCATTACTATTTTATAATTATTAGTATTATCATCATTAGAGGGGCCAAATTATAGTGATATTTTCTAATTTTTCAGTACAGATACACCTTCAAAATTATGCTTTATGTTTATGTATCTCTATCGTATTTGCTTCCAACATGATGTACACTCGTTGATCATGCCCCAATTAGTTAATAATTAGTTTGATTGGATTGGTTAAATATGGGATTGAACAAAAACCAACATACAACAGGGGTCTCCTGACACGATGACTTGCTGAATGAGTTGCTTAAGAACAGCTTAAATCAAACCAGAAGGTGACTGTACTCTGTATTCTGCTTGCTAAACTCCTAAGAGAGTAAATTACATAGTGCTAGGCGTAAATTCCTCAATGCATTTTGACAGCTGTAAACCTCTCGAATAAGAAATGACTTTACGCAATCTGTAAAGTTTTCAAGCTATAAGTGAATTTGTGCTGAAGCATGGCTCTTTCCTGTTTGTCATTAACTATATAACATCGGCAATAGGCATAATACATGACCTTTCCAAAAATAACCATTCAATTGATAATAATAATAATAATAATAATAATAATAATAATAATAATAAGTACTAGCGGTACAGGATAGATGGATAATAATCAGTTCTTTGTTTCTGTGTAATTGCGTTATTATTTTACGTTCTAACTACCTAAAGATAGAAGTGCGCAATTGAAAGGGGGACAAGGCGATACACGATAAACAGACGAGAATGGAAATAATTTCTAATGTTACACTCACAAACGTGAAATTATTATAATATATATAACTAAATTGGTGCATTATTGTTTTGTTTAAATGGATACATATCCCAAGCAGTAAGAAAATGTAATACAAGTAATTATAGAATTATGGCAGTAATTCCAGTAAATTTAGTAAGAAATAATTAATTAAAGGGATGAGTACTGCTGTTGTATGTCAAGTCAAACTTCATTATTGCAAAATGTGGAAGTATACAGTGAAACAAAATAGCGCTTAAAATGGTTTTGCATAGAACATGAAAAATACGCCGTACATACCGCCACACTATTTCCTGCTTATATATTCTTATTTATTTATTATCTCCTTTTTACATTTACAGAAAAGTAAACGAAAAGCAATGATACTATAGTTTAATTCCGATAATAAATGTCATTTAATTTGTGATTTTATTAGTAGCCAAATGAAAGTAGACATGAATATGTCATCCAAGACAAGTTTTAGTGTGTTTTTCATAGTTATATTCCCGAATAAATCTGAATATATGCTTTCGAGAAGTATCACACATACATTACCGAAACGAAACCATTAGACTGCGCTCGTGTCCTCTTTGTCTTTTATTAAACGCATACTAGACAAAGTAAGCTGTGATTGGTGTCAGTGTGGCGAAAGGTGTTATTGAACCAATCGAGGTGGTCCGCGTTGAGGGATCGCTGAAAGCAGCAACCGCGAAGAGACATCCGGGTACTGGAGCGTCACTGTGTCACTCCGAGGATCTGTGGGGAGAAGACGGGCACGGTGACTGTGGCGGCGTAGTCGGAAAGCACCTTGGTCCAACAACTGTACTTTGACTGCGAAGGAAACAACCGCAGCCGCCTACCGTCAGGAGGGATTAAAGGCCCACAGGGTGAAGGCAATTGGTAGTGGGAAGTGAAGGCGGCACTTAAGTAAAGGAGTGCCGAGGGCGGTGTCCGTTCTCGCTGTCACACTGGAAACGGACGTTAAGCCGAGCCCGTCCGAAAGGCCGGCCGTCCGTCCCCGCTCGGAGGGAGCGACCCCAGTCGGATTCAGCAGCAGGTGAGACCCGCGATACTGGCGAGAGACGGTAGCAGCTAGTTTCTAGTTTTTGGAACCATTGGCCCCAATGGCAAAAGTGCAAGGATCCGGCCCTGGGCTTCCCGACCCCCGTCCGCAAGGGATAAAGTGCTTCACCGGGAGGCGCTCTTACTTCAGCCCAAAGAAAACCGGTCAACTGCTTTCAGGAGAAATTAGGCTTTTCGGGTTGTCTCCGGGAGAATCCGCTGTTCGTGTACCGGTGATCAGCTGGACAGTCCAAAAAGATCCTGTGACCACTGTATAGGAGAATGGGTGTAAATGTCCTACTGGTTTAGAAGGTACGCGTCTTAACCAGACTTAACCAAGCTCGCAGCCTTTATCTGGTTTTAGAAAGATTAACCACAATTTGCGTCTTAACCAGACCGCTAACCATGATGTTGGTTTCCTGTTCATGGTGACACTTGCTTTTGATGTGTGCAAGTCAGATTTGTGGATATCAGTTAATCTGATTGCCAGAACTGTCAGTAATAAACAGGCTTGTTGATTTAATTAATTACTTGTGTTTGGAATTGAGTATATTTTGTACGTTTCTTTAGAGGCTTCACGTTAACGTGGGCTGCAGTCAACACACTTGCTCTACTATTGCCGCAAAGTATAATTATGAGTAGTAATTATCAGCTAGTGAAGATAGTTAACTGTATTTAATGTATGTATAAGAATTTTTAAATGATTTTTTCTGCCTCTTTTTATAGTTTAATATTCATTTCGGTGTCTGTATTTTAATAAGTAGTATAATCTATTAAGTAGACATTTTCCATCCATCTGTTAAGCTTTATTCCTGGGCAGGGTTGTCATTTGGCCTGGAACCTGTACCAGGCAGCATAGGCCGAGGTACACCCTGAGTGAGATGCCAGTTTAGAAGTTATGAGTTTCTGAGATAAAGAATCTTACTTCTCAGATTCACTTTTCATGTTCCAGTTCTTAAAAAATGTTGCATAAAACTTTTTGGGTGAAAATGTATAATATTTGGAGAAACAATTTTAAAAATGGATGTTTCCCTTGCACTGTTAAGTGCTGCTTGGGCTGTGGCTTTTATTGATGATCTGCTGAATGTTTGTTTTTTTTTTGCAATTATAGATGCATCAATATGCAGTTGAGCACTTTAACTCTGCTTGTGTAGCTGTTTCTCTGATTCTTGTGTCCATGCCTTTAATGTAGTGTCTAAGTGAGGAACCAGATGTTGATGGTATAGTTTGTAAACCCAGTTAAGGCCAGTTAGAGGCTGGTTGCAGTTTGCTCTAATGCTTGGTCCTGTATTTTGCCACCCTGCAGGACATGTCCTGAGCCTCTATAAATAAAGCCCTTTTTCTAGGTCTAGTGGCCCTGCAATCACAGAGAGCATTCAGACTTTCTCGTGCCCTGAAATACACACACAGTCATGTCCTTTATGCTGTATTCTGAATGCTCTGTCATACTGGTTTTACAAACAGTTTTACCAGAACTCCATCAGTACTAAGCAGAGATGTGCACAATAATGTGGAAGGAGAAGGTAGAACAAATTCATGAATGTAGTGTGAAACTTTGAAGTCATTAGTAAGGACCTAGTTTGGTTGCTGGTTGTGTGTTCTTATCATTCTTGCTTCATTCCTCTAGGATTGGGGTTTGAATCCCTGCCCGGATCCATATATGTGGTGCCGCATGTTCTCCCTGTGTTGTTGTGTGCTTTCCTCTGCGTAACCTGGTTTCCCCCCACAATGAAAACATGCTGAGATTAATTGCCGATTCCAAATTGCCCATGTATGTGTATGTGCGTATGTGAGTGTGCCCTCTGATGGATCGGTGTCCCATCCTGGGTTATTCCCTGCCTTGTAGTCGTAGGTTCCAGACCCCTGCGACCCTGCATAAGACAAGCGAGTTTAGAAAATGGATGGATGGGTCATTTGGTTACCATGTTAGGGTGTTTACTGTGAAGGACTGCTTAGGTTGGGCTGCCAATCCATGCAGAGCTGTCCTCTGAGGAGACAGATGCTGCATTTAAAACACTGATGTTGGAATGTTTTTCTGTCCCTTCATGTTTTCCTGTACAGTTCAGCGGAAGGTGCTGATTTGTGGAGAAATCATGGGTACCCCAGGATCAGGACGCAAGCGGGCACCCGTCAAGGACCGCTTTTCTGCTGAGGATGAGGCTCTGAGTAGCATCGCCAGGGAGGTGAGTATGATACGCAGTTAGTCTCACTCTGTCATTTACAGTTTGTCATGCACTCTCTCACATTTGTTCTCCTATGCAAGCACATGCAAATTATATAATGCAATTTATAATTCATAATGTACATGTACGGTACTGAAACTTGTTAACTAGGCCACAATAAATGAAAGTTCAGAATTCCATTAATTGCTTTAGTGTCTGGGGACTAGATTATGATCTTTATTTCCAGAATATCCCTTTAGTAGGTCCCAGAGCAGAGAACGTCCCACATATTATCATCTGTGGTCTACGGCATGCAATTTATATGTTTTTAAATGTAATGCTTTTGTATTTTTGTATGTTTTATACAAATATACAACAAAAACCCTTATATCCTGCTAAAAGCCTTACTAAGACTGGTCATTATTTCTGAATGTCCATTGTCATGACACCAGCTTCAGGGCTGTTGGCTGGCTTCAGTGGTGTCTCTGTCTTGTTGAATAAACATGCCCTATATATAGAGGAAAGCTTTGGGGGGTCTGTCATGCCACCATGTGCATTTTAATGTCATAGAAAGGAAATATGTGTGTGGGTGTGATATGAAGCCTTTTTTGGACAGTGTCCAGATTTATATAGGCATTTGTGTTGTGTTTATTTGGGCAGGCATTGCACAAGATTGATAAGGCCATGCCTATCTCCCAAAGCAAGCCTGTTATTGGCGCACCCTTAGTCTGCTCCTTTTGGGGTTTTTTTTGGCTAGCAGATGGCTGTGTCATTGGCCAGAGTGGCCAGAGTGTTTTGTTGTGCTTTTGTGCGGAGCTACCTGTCTGACAGAAGTTAACCTGAAGGGTCTTTTGTGGGTGCAAATGCCAACATCTTAACTTTCTTTAAGCTGTTAATGGTTGAAATCACAAAAATGTAATGAATTTGGTAGCTTCCAGCGTAGCACTTTTAGACATTGGCAGACTTTGCACCCACTGGATGCATTACATGTTTTGCAGCTTGTTTTAATTGTTAGCTATAGGCTCATGAATAGAAACATGTATATTCAGCAGGCATTTAGAAATAAAATATGAGCTTTGTTTTCTTGAGTAAAGCTACCTCTACAAGTTGTCACTGTTAGAGGACTGGTCTCCCCCCTGATCTCCAGTACAACTCAGTACTTTAGCAGTGTACTGTATTTCCTCTAGGTCAAACACCTGGGCCTTAATAAGCACCAGATGGGAAAAAATTCTTTTTGGAGCCAGCTGTGAAAGGAGATGTTTCCATTGTGCATTGTGATGAACCTAACAAATACAATACTCACTCCCGTAAGATCTGAGATGTGGACAGCCTCGTGGTGATCCTCTGAGGCCTGCTCTTAAGGCTTACATTAATGCAAAGGTGTGTGTTGTCTGGCTACTGCTTACTATGTTGGAGTACAGGTTCTGCTACTCTCAGGGAGTGAGCATCTTTGGGAGGGGCCAGTCCAGGCCTGCACTGCACTTTTCTGGGAAGCAGAGACAGATTCGTGTCTCTACCTGTTATGTGAGCCCAGAGGAGCGTCTCTCAGATGCCTGCCTTCTCTTGTGGTGTATCTGAGTCTCAGGGAGGTCCTAGGGTCTCTGCTGCATACTGCTTCAAGGGACTGGTGTCCATAGAAAAGCAAATGTTACAGAGCAGGTGTCAGCTGTCCTCAAGCCCCCAGTCAGTGGTCATGGGGGGGGGGGGGGGGGGGTGACGTCAACAAAGTGAACCTTGCAGGACCACCGAACTCTGAGGCTTTTACAGTGTTGCACTTTTTCACTAAAACTGTTCTGATATAACAGGCACTGTTGTTATGTTCTGAACTGATTTATTGATAGTTGAAAGGTGTAATAGAGCGGGGCTGTTCAAAAGCACCTTATATGTGCTTTAAATCACCTACATGGCTGTGAAGTGTTACTGGACACTTGTCTTCTTTTTATAACAACTATGCTGCCAACATAAATGTGTCTACAGATCTGAACATGCAAGGTGAAGGTACTCCTTCAGAAAAGTGTAATTGGTTGGGAAAAAAGTGCAAAAAGAGTTTTGAAAATGGTTCACTGCACTACCATGTGAAAGCAGGAAGTAGCCATAGTTCATAGTTCAGCATTTATCTGTCTGTAAGAATTTTGAAAGTGGCAGCCCCGGTTAGCACTGTAGGCTTAGACTCACGCCTCGCGGGTGTGCACTGCAGTCCCACCCCTGCTTCTGCATGTGTGAAGTTTGCATGTTGTGGGATTTCTCAAGGTGCTTTCATTTCCTCCCATAGCCCAAAAACATGCGGTTATGTGATTAAGTGTCTCTAAATTGCCAGTGGTATGTGATTATATGTTTTGGTATAGGTCATGTGATGCACTCACATCCCATCAAGAATATTCCCCTGCAGTGGATGACTGGTGTGGAAGATCATGGAAGTTCTAGTGAATACAATAATTTTCTTTGGTCATGTATTAGGAAGATACTATGAAAAGATTGTATATTTTGTCATGTAAATGCAGTCCATATGTGTGAAGTGATCAGTCTCTGTGTAATGTGAATTTTGAACGTCCAAAATGAGGGTTGTCTGATGGTTGTCACAGAGTTTAGTACATCTACTGACTGGAGTGAGCTTGTCCCATAATCCTCTTTGCTCACCTACTTATGGCCAATTTTGGACCACGAGGGAACGTTGCAAAACCCCACGGCCTTGTGTTCTAGTTTAGGGCCAAAGACTGTTCTGAATAGGGCACATTGCCTTATGAATCAGGAGTGAGTCCCATTAGACTGCCTCTCCATCCTTGTGCTATGTGATTAGCACTCTGTGAATAGGGACAGGCACACTGGAGCAGATTCTGTGTCACAAAGTAACGCATTCAAATGAAGCGTGATAACACATTTTCTATTCTGAATTAATATCAGGAGAACTGATAATGAAAATTACCTTGTCCCACATAACGTTTCAGTTTTGTGTGACTGCCCGTCCGAGTTTGGTGTAGATGGAGTGAAAAGGCAGGTCTGTTTTCAGTTCACTATCTGGGCCCGGCAGGTTAGTTCAGTTTGTGAGGTGTGCATGTGTCCTACTTTAGCGTGTGCTGCTGAACTCCGATATGAGTGGGTAAAACTCCATTAATAGACTACTTGCCTGCGTCAGCTGCTGGCAGATTCAGCCATATCTCTTTGGGTTTGACTGAGGACATGCCTTCATAATGCCTTTTAGAGAGTGACTCAGCCTTATCAGTGCAGAATCCTTTATTCAGTGGTAACATTGCAATGAAATTACCATTTGTCTACAGTGAGAGGCAATACTTGGGTTTAGTCCTAACTGGAGGGTAAAATGTTTTACAGTCTGTATCTGACTTAGAATGATTTGCACATATAAGCTTTTTTTGGAAGTAAATGAATGTAAAAGAAAAAAATCAGACAGCAGTATTCCCAGCAGTACTACATTACCCAGTATTCCCAGCAGTACTACACTACCCAGTATTCCCAGCAGTACTACACTACCCAGTATTCCCTGCAGTACTACACTACCTAATGCTTGCTACACACTGTATAATAGTTACTATCAGAAAGTACTGAACTCTATGAGCATCCCAGCCTCACAAGCATCTCCCAGTCACATTCTCACACCTAAAAGTCAGTGCGATTACTCTGTTCTGACATGCGTCCGTTTTGACGCACAACCTGTCATGTCAGGTACAGTAAAATCTATTGCTTGATGATACAAAGTCTGAATCTTAAATTTATTTTGCGTGCAAGCAAATAGGAAATTGAGCTTTGCTGAGTATTAACCTCAAGTTTTGCCGTTTTAAAAGCAGACAACCTTGTTTACAATTGCCTGAAAGGGAAGTGCTTTTAAGGAAAGTGACCATAAGTGTTGCTGTTTTAAAAGGCTTCAGTGTAGCTGTCTAACTGTAATCTTTATTGTCCTTTGATTTCTAATTTCTTTCCCTTTGATATGGGGAAAATATCATTATGAATCTGATGCTTCACTTCTTTAAATATGAATGGATTGTTCAGTAATGGAAGCAGTTTTCCCTGCTCTACCACACTTAACAAAAGCCACAATTGCTTGTATGTTGTGTTAGTGCTCAATGGAATCCCAGCTACAAGGCTGTTCCTCCTGGTAGCTGAATGGAGGGGCCTGACTCTCCGCTGATCATTTCGTCTGATAGTAAATGCTATGTCATGACTAAAGCCAGATGCAGACATGCGGGCATGTAGGCTTCTCACTGGGTGTGTCTCCTGGGTCTGCAGGCTGCTCGAAATAGGCCACCGCTTTGTGAAGCTCTCAGCTTGAAGGCAGCTGCTGGAGCTTGGAAACTCAAAGATCATGGAAAATTCTGGCCACCAGAAGGATGTCGTTTTTTGCCAGTGAACGTTTAAACCATTCTGATTACACGGTATATTATATTTAACCTTGTGCTGTGTTATAGGCCACAGTGCAGTTGGAATAAATGCTGGCAGTTTTTTTTCTTTCAGATTTAAGCGACTAACAAGCTCTCTGTCTTATTCCTGATGTTTTTGCCTGACCCACCTAGAAGTGTCAGTGCATAAGTGCAACTTTATGATGTACTCTTCATTGTTGGGCTCCGCTCTCAGTCTTAAGAATCTTTGCTTCATTTATGCAGCTGCTTTGGTAGTTAACCTTTGATCCCCAGATCATTAGTAGCAGAAGGGTGTGGATATGGGGTGAGGTGACATCAACCCTTGGTCTATTTTTGGTCTGCCATGGCAGTTCTGGTTTCTTGCGTACCAAGAATGGCTGCCTGTGTTCAGGGAAGTATTCTTCAATGAGGATTGTGCAGTTCCTTGCTATTGGGACCAAACTACCTCAACACAAAGAACTGTTGCATTATGATGACAGCATAGTCACTTGTGGCTGCCAGGCATGTAGCAACTAATATTTTTATATTAGCCTGCCATGAGTGAACTCACTGATACAAGCTAGAGACCAATGTGCAAGGATGTGACATGAGGTAGTTTCCTGTAGATACTGTCCTCCGCCAGCCTGTTTTAGATCCTGACCTCAGCAGCACAGTAACTAGCTATTTCCTCTGTGCTGTGTTTTTTGGACATTGTTCAGTTGTCTTATGGGCACTTTTCTGAACAACTTGTCAGTTAATTTATTCAGATATTCAGTATGATATTTATATTCTTGTAATTAGAGTAATGGTGCTACATCAGCACTTGTCCTGGGACAAGAAGCAGCAACCTTTTAATCACCAGTCCATGTCTAATTACTGCACACTCTTGTGACACTGGGATTGTACCAGGTACTGCAGGTAATGAGAGCTAGGCAGCGAAAGCGGGGCTCCATGCTGAGATGTGGAGCGCCTGGTGCTGGTGACTGGCACAGCTCTGGCTGCCAGATGCGCCCCCCAGCACGTCGTAGCCAAAGCAAACAGTACAACCTCACCAAATGTTTGTGCTTGTCTGTGCCAGCAGTTCCAGGATGCTAGTGACTCAGTTGAAATGAATTGAGGCATTATTTATAATCACTGAATTAATGTGTGAATTAATGATCTCTCCTCTCCTGCCATTGGAGCTTAATTTGAAAATGAGTCTAGGCTGATGGGCAACAGAAAAGCATGTCAAGGCTTTATATTTTAGCCCTTTAGGGATTAAGGTAAAACATAGGCTTAATGCTGATGCAAAAGGGATTTCCTGTGCTGCAATAAATGAGTGTAATTTTGATAAAGTTACAGATTAAAAACATTATACAAATATTTTATTAGGATTAACTTGTGACCAACACAAATTCACGTTAGTAGTTGATATTCACACATATATTAGCACAATGAGCTTCTTAAACGAGGGTAAGAGTGGCTTATGTGTGATGTGAATGCTTGTTGGGTAAGCATTCCTTACCATAGAATCAAATCTTTCTTGTATTCTGATGTTAAATTTTGTTTCTTTTGAGTAAGAAATCTTCCAAGACATATAGAACTATTGTACTCAAACTCTGGGACACCAGATTGTTTGTTTAAAGAAGGTTCAATGATGTTATTGTTTCACATTTTTATGTGTTTCTCCTAATACCAGTCTTATATTTTCTGTAGTGCTCAGTGTTGGTCTCTCAATAATTCAGTTTCATTACGGTATACTCACATAAAGCTTTTCATTTGGGATGTTCTGTAGTGGTAGGCATCTGTTATGTTTCCAACTGACATTCCAGAGCTGCCCTGTTTTGACTCACAGCTGCCACCAGAAATCTGTTTTATCTTCCTGTTGCTGGTTGACCCATCTAGTCAGCTTGGTGACTTAAGAATACATTTTTTAGTTCTGTGCATGCAAATACATGTAAGTTCACTATGAGTGCTTTCTCACTACAAGAACCTTTTTCAGGAACAAGGAACTTTTGCCACGTTCCCACTGCAGAAACTCAGCTCAGTTGTAGTTCTTGGAGGTAGTTCCTTAGCCTTTTAGTTTCTACTCTGGAGCAGGTACTTTTCGCTCAACATAGAACTTCTGGGTGGGGTTTATAGTGATAAACAATGAGCACCGGTGCTAACATGGAAGTTACATGGAAGTGCAGGGAAGAGAGATAGAAGTAGTGGAGCTAAAAATGAGTGGTTGTAATTATTTTTCTATTTCAAATGCATTAAATTCATTAATGAATATCATTTTCCTTTGGTCTCAATTCTGCATTACAAAGTTCAATTGATAACCGACATACTTCTAATGTCACCGATACTGGCAGTGAAATTTGCCAGCACTTATTAGTAGAATAATGTTTTCTCATTTTTCATTCTGTGAAAAACAAAAGATTGATCATCTGGCCTGATTTAATTATAAATCATAAACATGTCGCAGGTAGTGTAAAATATGTTTTGTCCCGTGTTTTTGGACCATGCAAATGATATCCCCAGTAACCAGGTGTTGGAATGATGGTGTAGCTTTGTATGAAATTTTATGTGAAGTTCAACCTATGAGCTTTTTTGCATCTCCCATGCTTATTTAGCACAGTTCTTGTTGTGCAGTGGGAAAGCAACACATGAAAGTGGTCAGGAACTGCAAAAGTTCCTGGATGAGAACTTTGATGGGGAAGCACCTTATGTTAATATACTGTGTAATTTATGTATGTATACTATTACCTGCTGATGATGAAGTAACAAGAAAATACAATGGACGCATTAAATAACAGAAAAAACACTGCAGAGGTTCAGTTCCCTTATTGGGTGATTTTAAAACATTCAGGTGGGGTGAATATAGCTGTGAGTGCGTTTCCCCTTTTCTTCCTGGCAAAGATGCTCAGTCAGGCTGTTTCATGCTCTAAAGGCCCGGCCACGTTCTGATCTTTCCAATGCTGTTTGTTAGCCCTGCCTAGGTCTAGCTTTGCATGTGTTTGTCAGGCAAGGCTAGGCATGCTACGTGTTTTAATACTCCGCTGGTATTAGATAAAGGCTTGATTAGATGGGCTACTGGATCTGCAGCCATGTCCCTTACAGCTGCTCAGTGAGTAACCAGAGCTGGGGCTTCCCTGGGTGGTGGTGTTGAGATTGTGGTTGGGGAGGGCAGGCTTTAATTAGCCTCTGCTGCTGCGGTGCTTTGCAGAATCAGTCCCACTCCATAGTCCAGCTCTGTGCCATTTAGACCAAAAGGGCCGTACACTGCTCTAAAGGAGTGTCTGCCTTTGACATTAGGTGTGTGCAATTACATCAAAGATCTGAGGAAACAGGCATAGCAGTTAGAAATTAAATTGTCTCAGTTGCAGCAGTAAAGCTGAAAGACCTGTAAGGTCACCTGATTGTTGGAGTGTAGCCAGCCTGGTCAGGGCCTGCTTCTTATGCTACAGGTCTGGGTAACGGCAAGACACTCAGCAGCCTGTTCATCACGAGACACTGTTCATCACGGTGCCTACATCTGTCTGATTGGGTCAGTTTCTTTGTTGCTGATTTTACACTTTGCATCACTGAGCTTGTACTCAACTTGCCGTGCCAAAACATTTCAATGACTGTAGTAAGTGTTTTCCTACTCCTTCAGCATAAGCTAAGCACATGTTAGACAAACTGGGTGTATTTGGCTTCTTCTGAATCAGCCTCAGACTGTAATTCTCAGCTTTGGTGTTGGTAGGGATAATATCTGATTATCCTCTATCTGAAACATGCTGGGATTGTTAGCAGTCTAGCATGAACTGGATATCAGTGCAATGTGTGAGGTTCGGACACCTAGTCTGAAAGCTGCAGGAAAGCAGTCAGTGACCTGGCAGACTGCAGAATCTGCACCTCTGAGTCGAATGATTATGGCTTCCTGGAAGACGTCTGATACAGTAACAAGCAGGACCAAACCTAAGCCGCTTTAAGATAACAATAAACCATTTGTTATTTTATTAGAGTACTGACTGAAAAAGATTCTTCCCTGACTGGCTGCACATGGCGTCAACCACTAAGCGGCGCTCTTCTCTCACCTGCAGGCTGAGGCCAGACTGGCCGCAAAGCGAGCGGCACGTGCAGAAGCCCGGGACATCCGCATGCGAGAACTGGAGCGGCAGCAGAAAGAGGTACGGCTGTGAGTGTGCGAGTGTGCGAGTGAACTCCAGCCCTTCAGCGGAGCCCAGCGACCTGGATGGACAGCAGTTCTTCAATAAATCTTGGCATATCTAATATGTTAATTTCCCTGTTTGTCAAGGTGTGTGATTGAGGTGTGACCTTATTTGCCGTTTGCACAGGGCTGTTTCAAATGCTATCTCTCTGATTCCCTTATGTGAAGCTGGGTTCTCCTTCTTCAGGGTCTTTGTAAACCCTTCCCTTCCTAATTCTGTAAGCTCACTGACCTACTCTTAGCCTGGCCCAAGCTTAGCAGCAAGAAATTACAGTGTATGACACAGAGTAACCCACTGGGTTACATAAATGTTTTATTTTCCCTTCTAGTTGATGTTTTGGGGTCCTAGATTAGATTGAAGCCCTTTATTTAATGGTTACTCGAAAGTCTTGATTTTGTAATAGTGACTTACTTTGAGTCAGAAGAGGACTCTTATCTTAAACTTAAGCAGTCTAAGCTCCTTTGGGCCTTGCGGGTATTTGCAGGTCACTTGGCAGGTCACTCTTCTTTTGGCCGCCCTGACCTTATGCTATCTGCCAAATGAGATGATTTCCAGGTGGTACACTGTGTTGCGTATTTTAGTGGATAATTTGTGGGGTATCCTGTGTATGGCATTCAGTATGATCAAGTCAAGCCCTTGCAGTAGAGTTGATGTGCAATATTTGATTTGGCCCCACAAAGTGTACTTGATCTGTAGACTGCAATGCTGTGGTTCATATCGGAGCATTTCTGCCCTGTTCAGTTTTGCCTCTTCTGTGCTTCTGTACATGAAGATACATGTTCTGCTCACACTTCTGGCATATATGCAAACATAACTGGTGTGGTCTCTCTGTAGCATTCTCACCACTTATCCTCCAGTAGAAAGTGGGGCCAGATTCACCAGTGGATGGTAGGATGGCTTCTATGTCTGCATGTCATACCCTGGCTCTGGACTAACACGTCTGTTGTGGGTTTTTTCCTTTAACCATCTGTTCATTTCCTTCATGATCTGGTGTCCATAATGGCACTTTCTTTGGTGTACTGATATTCAGTTGTCAGCAGATCAGCTGTGGGGATGCTTGACCTAAAAGGAGTACCCAGGGATTGTTCAGTATGACCCGGAGCTCTGCTAACGACTCATTGGTCACTGACGTCCTGCTCCTTCTATTAATATATTAATTATATTCTGACTACCCACTCTTGCTCGCAATAGATACTGATGACCTGGAACTCATTTTCAGGAATCGGTTACTGATGACCTGCTCCTGACAACAATAGATACTAATGGTCTGACCTGGTACTGCCTGAATTAGCAGTAATTAATTGTTAATGCAGTGTGCCTTCATGAATGCTTGCATGTTGTTGGTTTCTGCTTGAAAACTCGGCAGCTCATATTCGGATTCTGATCTTCTTGCTCTCCTATTGGTTGTCCACTGTGGCCCACCTCTTTCCTCAGGCAGACTCTGAGAAGGCCAGGCTTTCTCACACATCTGGGAGTCACCATCGCCGGGTTTGTATCCAGCTTCTGTCTCCCTCCTTTTCAGACATACCTGTCTCTACCTCACTTTGTTCCTCCTCTTCTCAGCCTTTTCATCGCTTCCTTTGCTCATTTCCCTTTATCCCCTTTCACTGTCTGTTTTAGGCGCTGGGTGATGATGCCATGTCTGTTCATAGCATTGGGAGCTGCAGGGTTTGTACCTTTTGCTTGTGCCTGTTTATGCATATTTTTGCGATGAGCTTTATGTGTGTGGCTACCACATGCTGCAGGTAGTGCTGGGTTCACACAGCTGGCAGGTGGTGGTCGGTGGAGTTAATATGCTGTCATTCCCCTGGGATCTATAGTGTCACAGTTCTGGTGTTTTTTTGGGCTTAATGATTTTTATAGGTCTTAATGTAGGCAGCAGAACAGTCATAAGTCTCCCGGGTGGTTTCCATGGTGACCTCATGTTTATTTTTTTTTTCTCTTTTAAAGTCGTCGTCGTCATCATCCTCTCTGCGGAATCCAGGCTCTTCCCACCAAAGCCGTGTGAATACCTTGCGCAGACGGGACTTGGTGGTGTGTTTGTGTGCGGTGGAGTGCATGTAGGGAAGGATTTCGGGGGGTAGCATGATCTGCCCCATGGGGTGTGCATCCCGCCATTTTAGCATGATTACCTGATCCTAGATCAGGGCTCATTGGAATACCTAAAGCTAGGATGTGTGCGATTGTTATGCAAGGCTGGGTTAGGCTATGGTGCACACAAGGAAACCTCAGTTCATTGTTTTTGTTGTCAGCAGTGCAATAAAATAATGTATCTCAGTGAGAGTCTGATATGAGGTCTGTATGCTCATGGCTGATGGCTGTAACCTAGTGGCCATCATCTTAACTTGTGCTCTGTTTTTCCCCCCTCTTAGTCAGATGGAATTTCTAGCAGATCATCATTGAGAAGTGCTCGCTCCTCAGTATGTATCTGAATGGCAGTGTGTTTTTGTACACGGGCGCGTCTGCGTGCGCGCGTCTGCGTGCGCGCGTCTGTGCGCTGAGACGGCTCTCTCTCTTCTTTACTCTGGCAGACCTCTGTGTACAGTGACACTCTAAGCCTGAAGAGCCCTGTGTCCAGCAGCTCCAGGAAAGACCTCCTGGTCAGTGCATCTGTGTGAAACATAGTAGTGACATGCACTGCCAGGTCCAGCGCCTACGCCCTTCCAGGGTGACTGATAACTAAACTGCTAGAATAGCTGGATCAGTTGCCTAATGGCAAATGCACCATTCCAATATACCTATATTTCCACAGAGAAGCATTGAATTGTTTGTCAGTTACATCATCCTGACCTTTGTGTGTAGAAGACAATATGTCATTTTCTCACAGACACTTTCCAAGGGGTGACAAATGTAAAGATTTCAGGAGCTGTTGCTGAACAATATCTGCATCTTTCCAATAGTGTGCTCTCTGCCCCTATGTTTTGACGTCCCTTTTGTCAGGCTGGGCTCTACCATGACCAGAGGAACTACAGCACCCTAAAGAACTCTAAACCGCTGCCCTCCTATCAGCCTCGGGTTGGTCTCCTGCTTGCCTAAACACCACACGCCTCAGAAAGGCTGGTTTAGTGCTCTGCAGCTCCCTGTGGAGCTCGACTTCCAGTGTCACACTGGTCCGGCTTTATGTTCCAGGCTTCCGTTTTATTTTAATGATCTAACCTCCTGACCTATTGCAGGAGAGGCTGCCAGTTGGGAGACAGCTTTCTTCCTACACATATTCTAACAGTATATGGTTACTACAGTGAAATGCTTTGTGTTTTCTGGGTGAGCTGTTTGAGGTGCCCTACAGGCCGCACACAGAAGCCCTGTGTGAGGTACTTGCGTAAAGTTATTCAGCTTCTCACAGTCGCATGTTGCTGTTCCTCACTGTCTCTCCCCACCGTTTTCTTTCTGAAGTCGTCATCTCTGTACGGAGATTCCCTGCTGACCTCTTCCAGTCATGGGGTTAGTCATGGTGTTATCTTGCTATAGATCGGCCTTTTGCCTGTCATTTCGTCAATGTGACACTGACTCCACCTCTCTATCTATAGGCTACACCCACAGCCCACCCCCCGCTCCCCACTACTAGCCTAACACGGAGCTACAGTCTGGTTGGTTTGCACGTTGTCCACTGGATTGAGTGCTGAATTCTAGCTAGCTGGAGCATTTGTTCCATGAGCTGTTCGTGTTATGCACTAATCCACTCGTCTTCTATTTCTCAAGCTGTTGGCTAGCAGTTTGTGGTTTATACGTTGATCCGCTCCATGTGCTTTGGATTAATAGCCGGTGCTGTTTTCATAAGATATTAGCTAGCACTGTGCGCTTTTTACCGTGATTCTGTCTGTGCTTTGGGGTGACCATTAGCGGTAATTAGAGCGGTTGGCTGTCTGCAGTTCATCTTGATCGCATGAATTCTGGATGCACCGTTAGGGTTCCTCAGGCTTGACATGGCTGTGCTTTGTGCTCTCAGGCCTCTCTCTGTGACGATGGCCTCTATGGCTCCTTCAGCTCCAGGACTGTAAGTGCTGCCGTTATGACAAGGAGTGTGTGTTGTGACCCTCCAACCACCACCCTGACCCTCATGATCAGGACAGTGATTTGCTTGTGGACGAGTACTTAAGGTGGTGGGGGAGGCTGGTGATAACCACAGTAACCTGTATCTGCTTGGTTTGTCCCGCAGCCCTCTGAGTATAGCTGGTACTCCTCAGCAGCTAGTTCAGCCCGCAGCAGCCCTGGGGTGAGACCACACACACGCATGCAGCCCTGGGGTGAGACCACACACACGCATGCAGCCCTGGGGTGAGACCACATACACGCATGCAGCCCTGGGGTGAGACCACACCCACGGACATGATATGGAGCATCTCTTGTGAATTCTCTCTTAAAACACACATAGATGGTGTGTTTAGATGTAATTCTTTCTGAAATACACCCACATGCTCTGCTCTAACCCCTTCATGATATGATATGTCTCTTATGATGTAGTTCTCTCTGATACATGCTTACAGGTTCTGCTCTTACCAATACACAGTGTGGAGTGCGTCTTTTGTTGTGATTCTCTACGAAACACACACACACACAGACTGCTCTTGCCCCTGCATGATGTGGAATATTTGTCTTGACATGGTCCTCTTTTAAACGTACTTTCTTGTCATTCCCCTGACACAAACTGGCTTATTTGCCTTAAGAAGCCCCCAGCAGGCACGTCTGTCCCACCGCATTCATGGGAGAACGAAACGGCTTAACTAGTCCGAACCACAATATCTTCTCGATGTTTTTTCAGTTGTGTGAATATTGTGCAACATTTGATTCATTTTTATCTCGCTGTAGTGCAGTTAACAAAATCCCCCGAAGCACTTAAAACTCCATCTGCAGTGATCTGTTGGGAAAATGTTTACAGAAAAAACTGCATATTGATTGATGGATTATTATGGTGGTTAATATAGATATTACCTCACTGCTCTCAGGTCAGTTTGTCTCACAGCAATGTGTAAACCATATCAATCCTTTTTTTCTCCGGTTAAATGTTTGTATGTCTTTCCCCGCATCGTTTGTATTCAATACATTTGTTTTCTAACTGCTTGAAGACTAAATAATGCTACTGGTGGTGAATAATAACAGACTGATCATATAGAAGTAACCACTGGCAGAGCCCGGTGTGCCAGGAATGTGATGTTCCTGCGGTCCAACTGCCTGAGGTTCTGTAAAAAGCCCTGTATATCTGTGTGCCCTGAGATGGGCTGGCATTCCGTTCAGGATGTACCCTGCATTGTGCCCTGTGGTTCCTGGGTATATCCACTGCATCCCTGCACCAGATTATCAGTGATGATGGATGGGATGAGATGTTTCCTAATTGTGATGAGCAGTAACAGGCTCTTTAATGAAGCACACCACCTAGGAATGTTGGGTATGACTAGTGTCACCCACTGCCTGCCTTGTGTGCAGCTCAGTTGGTTTTTTCACCTAGCTTTAACTTTCAAAGCGTTTCAGACACTCCCAGCATGAACTGTGTTCAGCCTCTGCTGTCCAGTCTGGATCCTTCACAACATGACCCCGTTAAAACGAACAAAGTTCGTGTCTTGTGATGAAGCCTGACTGTAGCCTGACTGTAGAGTGTATAGTGTTTTCCTTACACTTTATTTTAGCAATATGTTAAATCAAGAATTATGACCTTTTTAACATCCTGAGACAGAGGTTGGTCTTCAGTTGGAGGGTTAGGAGATGCGAGGTCCGGAGTTGATGAGATGGGCCTCTTTGATAATTTGCTGGACTCTGTAGCGGCTCACTCACTCATTGACTTAACAGACCGCATTTCCAGCTGTGATCGGAGGAGCAGGATCTCTTCATAGCAGTGGTGCTCATGCTCAAAGAGATTACCGTAGTTGTGGTGTCATGGTGCATCGTGCGTTGCATTTGCACTTGATGCATGTGGCTGGGATCTCATTCCCCCTTTGATCATCCCCTTAGTCCTCTTCTGACGACGACTCCTCCAGTACCGTGTCCCAGGAGCGGCTCGGTCGCAGCCGGGGGGGCAGCGTGGTGAGACAGTGGTGCATGCAGGGTGGCGCAGGTGCAACTTGCACAGGAATGAATGGCTTCTGCACTCACTGTAAAGTGATCAGAGGCCGGAAACTGTCGCCACAATTGTCATGGGGCATGGCTGACTGTGTTGCTCAGGTGGATGCTGCCTGAGGCCTTTATCTGGGTGGTGTGGACAGGTAGGCTGGGGGACGTCTCACGGTGCCGACAGCTGAATGGAGAATGGGAGCAGGCAGCCTCTGGGCCTGCAGGCTTATAGGCATGGACATGAAGCAGGTTGTGTGTGTGTGTGTGTCTGTCTCTGTATGACTGCTGGACCTGCAGGTTTATAGGCATGGACATGAAGCAGGTTGTGTGTGTGTGTGTGTGTGTGTGTCTGTCTGTCTCTGTATGACTGCTGGACCTGCAGGTTTATAGGCATGGACATGAAGCAGGTTGTGTGTGTGCGTGCGTGTGTGTGTCTGTCTGTCTGTGTATGACTGCTGGAACTGCAGGTTTATCATCATGAAATCTTGCTGTTTTTGAGAGCATGCATGCACCTGAGTGGGTTTTGTATACGAGATCACTGAACATGGATGTAGTGCCGTCAAGCTCCGAGATTTACTCATTTGTGAGTTTGTCTTACTCTATCTTCTTCCTTTCTCTCTCTGGGACACTCTGGGTCAGTGCTCCGACTTCTCTGACTCCAGTGACACTGCAGCAGATTATTTCAGCCGCTCCAACCGCAGGGGCAGCATTGTGTCCGACCTGGATGAGCTCAGCATTCCTGACCTGGATGGTGTGAGTGTGGGGGGGTCCTCTGTGCCTCCTCTGCACCTAGAGCTGGTCAGATGTGGAGCACTAGGGGCAGTTTTTGGGTATTTCAGAGGCGAAGCTCTGAATATGCAGCAATGACATGCTAACTTAACCGCTAAGTAATGTCTTCTGTACTTGCAGTGTGAACTTAATGAAGCTTCCTTTTTTATTCAGCTAACTTCAGTTATGTTTCACAGATTAACATGGAAGGAGCCAGCATGACCACTCTTTACCTACAGAATTTTCTTATGAGATGGATGGCATGTGCTAACAGTTTTGAGAGACCTCTGATCTGTGGAGGTCGTCATCGCCGGACTTTGAGCCGGCGTATTAAATGGTGCTCTTTAATCTGTGTGGCATGTGAGTTTATAGCAGCCTGTTGTGCATGTCTCTAACAGTGCTGTGTTTGTCTCTCTTTCAGCTGGATGAAAAGAGTGATAAGCAGTTCACAGAGACATCCTACAGTCGGGTGAGTGACAAAGTCCCCTCCATTTTTATCCTTGTGGAGCCTTTCACTGCTCTGCTGCCAAATAAATATGCAGAATGTGGAGTCCAGATTGACCAGCCAAACCTGTATGACTGAGGTGGAAAGAAATAAATAGCAAGATTCTATCTTGATAAAAGTGCTTGTCTACATGTTTCTGGTGTCAGTTTCCATGGTAGGATAAATGTTCTTATTGCACTTATTATCTGTTAAAGACTGATTACTGAATGAGACTTTTAGCCTAGATCCACACTGCCACCTTTTTCATTTTAAAACACTGGCATTAGTCTCAGTTTTTGCCATTTGTCTACACCAGAGTTTTCAGCCCCCAAAAGCTGAGGCTTTCAGAGCTGTATCCTTCTGAAAATTCTGTTTTAGCATTGCAGTGTGGATGAGTGGAAGGCAAGTTATGAAAACATAGACTCTAAAAGTACCCTAATTGGTCCCTATTTATCACGTGGCCCTTCCCTGATTTGATCCCTCTAGTTTCAACATCTCAATGTCTCACTGGTCACCTGGTTACCCTATATGGAAGTAAACAGGATTCCAGCATGACGAGGAGCTACTTTCAGTTTCCTGTTGCTGACCTGTATGCAGTGAAATGGCGTGACTGCTGCATATTTGTGCAAAAAGAAACTAATTTATTGATGACTGTGTTGATGTGCATATGCCCAATGTAGACTAATAACTATGGAGGGTATTTCGGAACAATATTTAATAAATAAATACCATTTAAATGATTATTTAGAATGTAATGTAAATTGCCATTTAAATTATTATTTAAATTATTATTTTAATTGCTTAAATGGTCATTTAAACGATACCAGCAACCATTAAAATTATGTCAGTCACCTTTCAAACTTAGTGGGCGGGCTTTAAACAAAACAAAACATCTGATTGGTTCATTCAAATCCAAACTAAGTTACGTCAGATCGATCTCACCTTCGATTGAATTCTCATTTATAACTGCATTTTGTCTGTTCTGTCATGGGGCTGTATACTTCCCAAAATCCTAAATGCTTTTTATTGTCCCTATCCTAAGACTGGAAATGTGTACTACAGGTTCCTAACTTCCCAAAATCTTAATCTGTGATATTTATTTATTGAATATTATCACAAAGCACCCTCCATAAACTACGTCACATTTGTTTCCACTTATTTCAGTGTGCATGGAAAACTGTTATAACAAAATGTCAAAACGCCTTGGTGGATGGTGATTGTTTACATTTGAAAACTGTTTTTAAACGAAAACGCAGCAGTGAGGACATAGCCTTAGTTGTTAACCCTACAGCACAGTGTGAAGTTTATGCCAGTCAGTTGATTTTTACCATAGTAAACACAACGGTCTAGGTTTTGCCGTCTGCACATAGGGATACAAACATAACATGTCGTCACAGGAACACATTTATCTGCTTGGAGTTGGAGACCTACTCTAGTTTAAGACGGAAGGCCATCAGTCAGCCTAACTGTGCGACGTGTACATGTACTCTGAATGTCACTGGTCAGCCTAACTGTGCGACGTGTACATGTACTCTGAATGTCACTGGTCAGCCTAACTGTGCGACGTGTACATGTACTCTGAATGTCACTGGTCAGCCTAACTGTGCGACGTGTACATGTACTCTGAATGTCACTGGTCAGCCTAACTGTGCGACGTGTACATGTACTCTGAATGTCACTGGTCAGCCTAACTGTGCGACGTGTACATGTACTCTGAATGTCACTGGTCAGCCTAACTGTGCGACGTGTACATGTACTCTGTCTCCTTTGCATGGGTCTGTATTTACAGACTTTTGTTCTCTCCACAGCCCTCCTCACGCTGCACTACTCCTGGTCTGTCTGCATCCAGTCTGGCCTCCCTGGGGGGGACCTCGTCCAGGAGGGGCAGTGGGGAGATGAGCAGCCTGATAGACCCCGACGCATCTCTCGGCGAGCTCAGGGTACGAACCACGCCACTCCCCCAACTCTGTGTGGTGTGATACTCTCCTCCTCTTCCCTCCTCTGTGAGAGGCAGGCGTGAGAAGCATCTCTCTTCTCTGCTGTTCTTTACCTGCTGCACCCCAGGTGTACGTACATGGCTGTCCTGTTACACTTGGTACCATAGTGTTTGTTTGTGTGTCTAGGGTTCCTCCTTCTCTGTGGGGTGGTATTAGGCTTCCAGGCAGCAGGCTGCCTACACCCCCCAACCGCCCCCCAACCCATCCCCCCCCCCCCCCGTGAAGTGTGCCAGCTTGTCTCTCTCTGCCCAACAGGATATCTATGATCTTAAGGACCAGATACAGGATGTAGAGGGGCGGTACATGCAGGGCCTCAAAGAGCTGAAGGTAGAGGGGCTGACGCTCAGAGCATGCCTTCTGTACACCCTCCGTCTGCCTGCTGGAGGGTCTCTCTCGCCTTCACTACCCTGCTCCCTTCTGACAGTCAGTGTGCATGCACTGTGTGGTGGCTCTGCTGTGTGTTTCACCAACTGGTGCTTGTGCTGTGCTGTGCTGTGGGCTGAGCAGTGCAAGGTTACTGGGGACACAGTAGTGCACAGGGCTGATGTGATCCGGACGATATGCCAGTCTGCTGTATCCCTGTAGTCCCACTGCAGCTGTGACTGCCTGTCACTGAGCCTGTGCCTTTTGGTGGTTGCTTTGCCAAACTGTCACTAGCTATTATGCTTTGGGCAGCTCTGCGTGTGTGTGACCTGCGTCCTTTTGGATGGCTCTGCCTCTGTCTTTCAGTGTGTGTATGCGGGGTGGCGGTTAAACTTGACTGCATGAAGGTCTGCAGCTCTTGTTCTCAAAGGGTTCCATATGCTTACAGATATGACTAACCCCTCCCAAACCAGATTCCCAGCATGCCGCTCCTTGCCTGGGGCCTTTGTAGGGTCCATCCCCTTGTCAGGGTGGGCTTCTTCTTTTATACTTCTTGCACATCTAAGCAGTACTTTCTTGATCCTTTTATCAGGGGCCTCACATTCACCTTAGTGATCTGCAAGAGATAAAATGTTCGTGGTAACCAAAGTTTCACATCCAAGGTTGTGTGTGTGCGCGTGTGTGTGCGTGTGTGTGCGCGTGCGTGCAGGGGAGTGAAGCGACACTGTGCAGGATGAATGTTCAGCTTTGATTTCGTAGTGGTACCCTCCATGTGTATGCCCTTTCAAAAACTGTATGGATTTTGACTCCCCAACATTGCTGTGAAGCTGCTGGCTTGTGCTTCTCTGCATGTATAATTTTTTAAAACTGTGTAAACGTTAGAATGTTCCCTTGCAGGACTCTCTGGTTGAGGTGGAGGAGAAGTACAAGAAGGCCATGGTGTCTAATGCACAGCTGGACAACGACAAGGCCAACCTCATCTACCAGGTGGACACTCTGAAGGATGTCATCGAGGCCATGGAGGAACAGATGGCTGAACTGCACAGGGAGAACGAGGAGAAGACAAAGGTAGCACAGAGACACCACGCAGCAGCACTCCTGATATGGTAGTGGCTGATTTCTAGACTAAGTGTTAGATTTTATTCAGGTGTCTGCCTGAAGGAGGTGCTACCCTTCTGAGGAAATTCATGTAAAAGATTACAAATCAGATTAGATTTGGTGTTTTTGCCCGTGCAAATAAAGGAAATACAAGGAAATGTTAACAGTGAAGCATCTGTGAAAGAATTGGCACATTATCTGAAAAAACTGCAGGAGTGCCAATATTGTTGGCCACTACTGTAACTCATTCATAATTGATAACTCACACTTTTTTTGTTAAAGGTTTCAGTAGCAGCTCTTCATATTGCTACCATTTTATTTGGTTACCTTTTGATATATTTTTGTCTTCAGGAGCTTGAAAGACAGAAGCACACATGTACAGTCTTACTGCATAAGCACGATGAACTCAAGGAGGGAATCCGGCAGAGAGATGAACTCATTGAGGTAAGACAACCATCAAGGAACTTGTATATGAGCTTTATGACCCCCCTCCCTCCTCAGGAATGCTGCTGTCCAGCATTTCGTCCTTGAAACAGGATGGTGCGCAAGGTTTCGGTTCATTAAAACATGGATAGGTGAATGTGTACAGCTGAGTGTGACAGGAGTTGGCTTTCACACATTCCCGGTGTCTGTCTGTACAGCTCCACTGTAGGAGCTAGTAGTGGTCAGGTGGACAGAGTACTGCAGAACTTCTAAGCTGAGATGACTACTTTCCCAGATGTTGTCACCCAGCAAACCGGGGCAATGTGTGCTCTTCTCCTACATTCTCCCATCTCGCTCTTCGTCTTTCGCTGTTCATCCCATTCTTGTGTCACTCTGTCTATTGCTACTCATCCCTCCCCATCTTGCCCTGCCCATCCCACAGGAGAATCAGCGAACGCAGCAAAAGTTAGACTCCCTCACCAGGGAAGTGTTTGACCTGCAGGAAACCATTAACTGGAAGGACAGAAAGATTGGGGTAGGCAGTCATGCAGGGGGCGCTGTGGTACCTTGGCCAGCTAGTCTCCATCTCTCGCATGGGTGATGCCTCCCTCTTTGTTGAACATACAGGAACTGGTGCCATAAGTATCCCAATGGTGACATACACTTGCACTCACAGTACACCAACAGGCCACTGTGGGCCGGCACTGCACTGCCTGGAGTGTCAGCATGCGGATGGCCGAGTCTGAAGATGCATGTTTTAAATGATTGTTTGATATATTCACTCACCCACCTTTTCCCAAATTAGCTGAGAGACTGTAACTCTCCTTAAGCCGATTTAGCATGAGCAGAAATACAATATAGAGGACATTTTTTAAAAAGCCCTTTAGACTTAATAGTAAAGTCCAGATTGATGCATAAATGATTTGCTCGTAGCATTTAACTGTTAAAATGTCATGGACAGCAAAATGACAGTCTTTACACTGTATAGTATGTGACATTTGGTTTAGGTTAAGAACCAGGGTAATGGTGTAGTGTGGCTTTACCTTAATGCTGTATAGCATGTTGGTTTTCTGTGGAATGAGACACTTCATAGTTTTGCCCCCTGCTGGCTCCCAAAGGAAAAACTGAACTAGTCTGGGCCTTAGAAAAGCCTGCCTGCTGTAGGGGAACCATCTCGCTTCATCAGTAGTTTTTATTGGTCTCGCTGGGAAGACGTATGTGTCTGCATGCGTTGCCTCCAGTCTCACTCTCTCATACTCCCACATGCACGCTGCTTTCTCTGCTCTTCCTCCTGTGCCTTTTCTTTCCTGTTCCTCTGGTGGTTGTGCGCCCCCTGGTGGCCAGGCACTGGAGAGACAGAAGGAGTACTTTGACTGCATTAGGAGTGAGAGGGATGAGCTCAGAGATGAGCTGGCTGACCTCAAGGGGAAGTCGAAGCCAGCAGAGGTAGGTTGCCGAAACTGTGGCAAGGCCAGTTGTCATGGAGATGACTCCCCCCATGATTACCAGGGTGGTTAATTTACCCCCAGAAGCCGCTGTCTTAGTGGGACCATGCTGCCCTGCTGAAGACCAGTCACTGGTCCTGGCACCTTGTTTAGTGATACAGAACACCAGCTCGGTGTTTATTCTGCAGACGTCTGTTTACATGTGTCAGTGAAATCATATCAACAGATGCCGCACATTTCATTCCTTAATACCAAAGCCAGAGGGGTCAAACAGCAATTTTTGTATAGCTTGTCTGTGCTATTTTTGTGATGCTTACAGCAATCATACAATTTATAAATGTGGTGGTATTTTGATGCAATTTGGAAGATGAACTGAGTTTGTAAGTCACTGAGCAGTATGTGGGTCTATGTATCTAATCATAAGATGCAGACTGTTTTTGTGTACACACTGTGTAAAAAGTTGGGGTGACGGTTTCCCAGCTACACTGGTAACCAGTATGCTCCGTGGTGGACTCGAGTACCAAGGACATATCTTCTGTGCTGCTGAGTAAGTGCTCAGGTTACCCACCCCATATGGTTTCCACAGAAACACGGGTTGGTGGTCATCCCAGAGAGTACCCCTAATGGAGACGTCAGCCATGAGCCTGAGGGAGGGGTCGTCGCCGTGGTTACACAGGAGACAGCCCAAGCGCTCGAAGCTGCAGGAGAGGGCCCATTAGGTAAGGCTGAGTTATGTGCCCCACCTGGCAATTTGCTCATTCTAACTCGGTCTCTTGCTCAACAATTTACCCATGAACTGTTTCATCCCACTGGCTCACACTCACTGAGCATGACTGCTCCCAGATCATGTGTCTTGTTTACTCTGTTTCAGATGTTAGGCTACGTAAGCTAGCAGATGAAAAAGAGGAGCTCCTGGCTCAGGTACAAGTTAACCCGCGTCACGCAGCTGCCAAGTGGCGTTCTGCCTCATCACCTCGTTCCCATGTTGTGTGTATGAAGTTTGTTAGGAGTGAGCATTTCCCACAAACAGCTGTAGGTTTGTTTTGTAAAATTTGAGTAGTGTGTTGATGCATTTGGTAATCTGCATTTCTTCCTGTCTCAGATCAGGAAGCTAAAGATGCAGCTGGACGAGGAAAGGCAAAAGAGTACAAAGATGGAGAGCGTCTTCACAGACAGCGAGCGGCTGGAGAACGGGACTGACTTGCACTTCATTGAGATGCAGAGTTAGTTTCTCCTAGACACATAAGATGAATCCTATGCAGCCCCGCCATTGTGTCATATATGCACAAACACATGTGTAGCATGTGTGCTGCTTTGGTGGTGTTCACATTCTAGCTGGTCAAGTTTATAGTTCCCCAGTTTATTCACATATTCCAGCTTACAAAGGGTTAATGACTCGTTTTGCTGCACTTGTTCATGTTATTCAAATCTGTCCCTATAGCTTATGCGGAACTAAGGAAACAATCCTAATCATACTGCTGATTTTACCATGTGGTTCTTCCAACAGGAGATGCCAATCGACAAATAAGTGAATACAAGTTCAAACTCTCAAAAGCAGAACAGGAAATGGCAACGATGGAACAAAATGTAATTAAATCTATCGGGAATACTGTTTGGTACTATCACATAGTGCTATTAGATGTACTTAACCCTCAGTGTTCAAGTAACAGTACCCCGTTGGAACCTTAAGGCATCATCCTTAACATCTTCAACACCCTTAACCACTAAGTAGTACTGTAGTACTCAGTGTTAAATTCATCATGGAGACTTGGTCCTCTGGACTACGATTTAGGCACGGACACTCTACCCACCCCCACAAGATAAAAATCCCTTAGTAACTCTGATATGCATCATGCTCAGTTAACGGAAAGTCTCTCTTTCAGACCAACAGACTTGAAGGACAAGTGTCCAGATACAAAATGGCTGCAGACAACTCTGAGAAAATCGAGGATGAACTCAAAGTTGAAAAGAGGAAGCTTCAAAGAGAGGTACAGGGTAGACACACTCACAAGCAGACATGGACCACTCACACCCACACACTCACACCAACTGCCACCACTAGTGGGATTTCCAGAATCGTTTGTATAGGGCTGCTGCGATGAGTCGACGTAGTCGATGATGTCGACACTGAAAATCCGTCTACATCAATATTTGAAATCGACGCAGTTTTTAAAAATTATTTTAATGAAATTACCATTATGATTTCTAAAACGCTTCAGTTCATAATAAAAAAATTCCTCCAAGATCATTACGTACTGCAAATTATCACTAAACAAATAGGTGGTTTTACACTGTGCAAAGTTCAATGCCAATCACATGGTCATAACACTACGCACAAGCACCTGAAGAGGGAACACACAGGCGCTATTCTGGATCGCCAGAATAAGCAAAACCACCATAAGTGTTCTCTATTAATGTTTAAGTTCTCCACACTAATGGTAATTTTTGATCAATTTTTTGTCCTTGTAGCTGCTAAATACAGTCATTATTAAAGCCATGAAGTTGTCTGCTACCTTAGAATCTCCACTGAATTACTGAAAATGTTTAGGCTAAAATCTGGGCTTGATCGATGTGGATTGACGGGGCCAGTATGTGTGTGTTCGTGCGGATTGGGCTTGTTGGGACCAGTTATTATCGTAAACTGAAACGGAAACGAAAACGGATACCAAATAAAAGAAAATTATTTGTGATCTAAAATAAAGATGAAAACTATATTTACAAAAATAAGTGTTGGCAAAAAGTACCACCTCACCACAAACATCTTCTTACCTTGTTTATCCACGGTATCTCCTCTTCTAAAAGATGCTCTGGTTGCTGATCTGTCCCTTTCTTCACCGCCACTTTAGTGCTTATCGCTTCCATGATTTACCAAAAAAGTAGCATGTGGCATGCTCTGCTAACCGAATTTAACATAAGAATACACCGAATTTATACAGATTACTAACTTTTGTGTCTCACAATATGCATCTCATTAATATTTTAGACATACTATTAATCTGCTTATCGAACTGTGGGCAAAAATAATGCCAAAAGCCAGTGTCATTATCTAAAGTCCTCCAGTGGCATGCAGTTTGTTGTCAAAATAAAATTAATCTAAACTATTTGATTTTCTGGAGGAAAACTAATCATTTAGATGAATCAACCAATCGGTAAAATAATCCATAGATCAATCCACAGAAATAGTCATTAATGGCAGCCCTACTTTTGTACCAGCCAACCTCCAATAACTAGACACGATTGGCCCATCATGTAAGAATGTGACATGCTTACAAATGTCCTTAAATCCTTCATCTGTGCAAATGAGAGCTAGTTAAATGTTCCTTTTACTTATGGTCTGTTTACACCTATTTTTAAGGGAATTAAGCTACTGTAAGTATCTTTCAGAAACATTTTTAAAGCTGAATTCAGTTAACAGGTTAGTTAAACTTAAGGAGTTTGGAACAAACAGCAGTAAGTTAGAAGACCTGGGCAGACCTGCATTGTAAGTGTTATTTGTACCTCCAGCTCCGGACAGCCTTGGACAAGATAGAGGAAATGGAGATGACCAACAGCCATCTAGTAAAAAGGCTGGAGAAGATGAAAGCCAACCGTACCGCAATGCTGTCCCAACAGTAAGCCTGGATTGGGCAGCCCTGCCCACTAATACCACCCCTGCACCAATGGGAGCAGCCCTAGGCGTTCTTTGTAACAGCAATGCACTGCTCTGCCGATCCTGCATTTATGAATGAGAACCATTGGCTTGCAAACTCCCACCCAGCCCCAGAGACGGGAGAGAGAGGAGGGGGGGGGATCACAATGTGTTTTCATTCAGATTTTTGAGCTTTTTTTTTTTTTTCTCCCTGAAAGCTTTACACATCATGTTACTCACCAAGATTTTGTTTCTCCAGCTGGGTGCTTAACTAGTTTTTTTGATAAGTTGCATGAGTCTGGCCCCAAGTGGCCTGCAGCCGCCTCCAGCCACCAAGTGCCTTCTACACGGAGCCACGCATTTCTACACTAAGGATGAAACAAAGGATTGTTATTTCTGGTACAAATTATGTATTTAAATAGGGTGCACTTAGGTTTTAAACATATGTAGAATCAAATAACAATATATTGAGTTTCCATTGGTGAGGAATTGAGCAATATTTAAAATTGTTTCTTAGAAGAACTGTACATGAAGTGTATATATGGGGTTGATGTTCTTGCATGGATTTTGGCACATTGGATTTGTTTAAAGACAGGTTGTCAGTACTGAGTTCTACTTGAGGTGGAAAGAACGACAAAAGAAAACATGCTGTACTTTTTCAAACTATCTTTGCTGCTTGGGAAACAAGTGGATTTTCAGTCTCAGGACCACAGTGATTGTGACTGGGGCAGCTACAACATTAAAAGTACACTTTCTAATGCAAATGGAGTCCGTTCTTTCCACACCACAGAAATTCACTGGATACCTTACTCTTCCAGATCTTTGTTGATGAGTTGCCATTCTGCATCCCAGTAGAGACAGGAAAATCCATTCCCAGAAGAGTGTATGACTTGGGGGCTCAGTTACTCCACTGCCCTCCTTCACTCAGATGGGTTTACATCAAAACTGCATCCCCAATCAACCAATACTCACTCCAACACATGCTTTTGTGTAGGTTTGTAGGAATTATCAAACATTTTTATTGAGTTAAAAAAAAAAAAAATAAACACTTGCAGATATCTCCGAGTTTTCTTTTTCCTTCAGCATTCCAGGTTAGCATCTCTCAAACACCTTGTAAAGGTCTGGCAGGTTGGCAATCTGCAGCACACTGCCATCCTGACTGAAGTGCTGTGGGGGGCTGACATGCGTCCTGAAGGCTTTGAAGAGCAGGTGCTCCACAGCCCACCTCCACGATGACCCAACCTGATCCTCTGGCTGCAATGAATTGGTCCTTGAGTCAACAGATACAGCACTGCGCAAAAGTCTTCAGCAGTCACAGAAAATGATGCTTGTGTGTCATTCATGTTGATGTAAAACTATGTCTGTAAAAACCTCTCCTAAAGTCAGTACAGTATTTACAGCGATAGTCCAATCGCTACCCCACCTTGTTTGGCTAATCAACACGATTTATTAAATAACTTGAATGAATACATAGTGGCTGAGGTGCCCCTAAGGAGTTTTGGAACCAAAGTGCAGTTTATCTAGCCATCCTATACAATATTAGTCAATTTTTTAGATGACATTCTTATTTTTTATGGTTACTGTTAACTTGCATATGTTAATTTTTTTGGAGGAAATATACAAATTGCTACCAAGATAAATATGGTTAAACATTTTCTTTGACTGCCTAAAACTTTTGCATATTATTTTACAAAGAACAAGTTACAAACCATAGCTACGCCTGCACTAATCTGAACTGCTTCAGTTCCTCCAAAGATGTTGCAGTTCCTGGTCAGTATAAAGAAATGACTGGGTGACTAACAACCTAAGGGCTTATTGTCTACTTACTGAACTGGGATCAGAATGATGAACTTCAAGGGGTAGACTGACTATGGGTTGAACAAGAAGGGAAGGGCCTACCTTAGGCTCCACCCCAGTCACATCCTCCATGGTATACTGCTTTCTGATGGAGTAGAATGTGCTGCATTCGCGACTGAAGTCCCCAAAGCACTCTTTCTCATTCTCCCAGTTCACCTGTGTGCAAACACACTTCATTATACAGTAATTCTATGAAAGCATGTAAACATGGATCAAGAGTTAAGTGAATCCTGGTGTACAGAGACAAATGCTAGGAGTTTGGTCATGCACAAGGGGCAGTAAGCAGAAGAGCAGAGCAGTGTACAGAATGGTGGACAACAGTTAGATTTTGAACTAAAATTGTATGAAAACGAGAGGTGAAGATTAGGGTTGGGAGATATCTGAAAAAAACAGAATTACAATACCACAGAAGTATGGACGGTCAATAGTCGCTTTAGATCAAGTAACAGGTGAACATTAATTAGGTGTTACTATTTTCTTTAGATGCAAACAATGCACAGAGTCTGTCAGCAATTTTCATACCTTGAAAGGGAATTAATGGTAAGAGCAGTAACTACTTAAGGGGGAACAAATAATGTAATATTATGCTATTACTTATGTATTAACTAAAAACTAAGTCTTAGGTACAGACTGACCCCATGTTTGTTCACGGATGAATTGTGATGCCTGTTTTATCCAAAGTTAATTAGATTAATGTTTGTGAATCACTGAAGGAACAAGAAATGAAATAATGGAACTGAAATACTGATCTCATGTTCATCAATGTTTGTTAATGAATCATCACGTCTTAAGTAGCTTTTAAATTTGTTCATGAATTGTAGTTAAGTATTTGTGCCCTCTGAAAGCTTGAAATGGTCACTAGGAAGCTGAACTTGAACGTTGACATTCTGGCTGCTGATTGGAAGATAGAAGTTGGTCATGTCACAATGTCAAACTTCCCAACTTATAAGAATGGCGAATACACTATTACTGCAACGAGCGACGCTTGTGAAACGGTGCACTATAATAGCCTTATGTAGGACTGGGCGATATGGACCGAAAATCATATCTTGATATTTTTAACTGAATCGCAATATACAATATATATATCTCAATTCCCATAAAGTAATAAAAAATAGACAGTTCCAAGTCAGAGCCAAATGTCCTCAGTGTCATACGGGCACTTATTCACAGACAGCTATATGTGTACATGGAAAAAATGGCTCAAAAATGTCAATTTGTCCTACCTTACTGCCTTTCGACAGATATATCTATCGATCGGTGCTGTCTTACAGAAAATGTTATTGTCATTTTTATGGGCTGAAACTGAAAGCGGATAATCCAAAAAATAAAAACGTAACTTGTCTAAAAAACACAAACTAATGTAATGTGAGCAGGCATTGCGAGTCTGAAATACCTTATAAGATAAAGTGTTAAAACATGTCAGGTAATTCGACATACAGCATAATAAATCAGTGTGATGCTGACAGTAAAGTGTGATCAATGTATTTAATAAAATTTTTTAAAATGAATGAACTTTGAAAACGCAGAAATAAGCCATAACTGCAACGAAAGGTAGGACAGATCCATGGGCGGTTCTTCAAGCACGAGAAAAGGGGCTTGATTTCATTGTGTGCATGCACAGTACCCAAAGGTAAGACATTTCCATAGGTTAGGATGAAATGTTAGAACACAGGAATATACTATTTTACCAACCAGGGGAGTATTTCACTAAGCAGGATTTCTTGCTTAGCCGGATAACTTGTTGGATGTATGGTAATCTGGGCTAAATGGACTATAAAATCGTCCACTTAAATGTAGCTCAGACTACCTGAAATCTGACAAGTTATGTGGCTAAACAAGAAATCCTGCTTCGTGAAATACCCGCCAGCTCCTGTTCGCTAGCTTGCCTAGTGTCTGAGCCTGTCTCCATGTTGTCGCTGCATGCAGGACTTGAGTGAGTGAGTGAGTGAGTGAGAGGGGTGGGTTGTTTTCGGAGAGGGGCGGGCCAAGGCGCAGTTTTGTAAGAGACAGAGGGTGAGGAGAAATAGGCGAAGTGGCGGCGCTATAAATATAATTTTAAAGCAACAAACTATATCGATATAAACGATATTGTCTCATATCTTGTATGAAAATATATTGATATATCGCAAAAAACCCGGTATATCGCCCAGCCCTAGCCTGGTGTGTGTTTTATTTTAACTGTGTCAGAAACAGCCTAGAAGGCTGAACTGAAAGGCAAATCATGAACCCTCCATAAATCATGTTTTGTGTGTAGCCTGAGCCCTTCAAAGGCGATGATCACTGGTTAGTCACCGTCAGATATCCACAACGGGTTAGATAGGATTGATCCGGCAAAACGCCCCGTCCTGCTCACCTCGGTGGCCAGACGCAGCACAAACATGGGCAGCCCTTCCATGGCAGGGATGTACCCATCCAGCAGCAGTGGCAGGCCAACCAGATTGCCATCCTGGGGGACCGGTGTCAGCGGTCAGAGAGAGAGACATCAGCACTGAGACCCTCCAGCTGAGGGGAAACTCAGCAGAGAGAATAAACATTACCGGACTCATTCTATGGCAATCAGCACGTTAGCTCACCTGGTCGATTTCCATGGAGAAGTAGTCCTCCAGCATCTCTGCCTTCTTCTGCAGGAATTCCACAATGTACTGGGCCAAACCTTCCTTAGGCCCGTCCTCCTCTGACCAACCGCTCTCCTCCATCTCAAGTGCCAGCATTGCCAGGTCGTAAAGGGGTGCCGGGCTCTACCAATCAACGCACAGCATTTGGCTGCAGAGCTGGCTACCCAGCAACTGAATACATGACTTCATGCAGCCATAGCCTATGCTTTATAAAGAAAATGCACTAGCAAATCTTTAACATCATTGATTTTGAGATAGGGAGGGAGTTTTACATATAACTTACAGACAATCGCAAAACACCGAAGTTCCCAAAGTCGTAGACCAGAATCTGGTAAAACAGCTCCCGGCTGGGAGAGCGAAAGGGTGCGTGAGAGTCAGGAAGGCAGCAGAACAGACTAATTAGGGTGCCACCATGCTGCACCCTCTATATTAAAGGGAAACCAATACTCAATGGGACAAAAATCATTCTAATTATGAGTAAAAATAAAGAGGATTTCTTACAACAATACTGACCTGAACTTGGTGGTGTCTAGTAGGTAGAGTTTAGTCTGGTGCTGGATCAGGGACCACTGAGGAGTGACACAGCCAACGAAGGTATGGTTCTGTAGCATTTCCTGTAGGCCTGGGGATGATAAGTGCAAGGGATCACAGTCATGTTATGTTCAACTGTTTCCGGTAAACAAGCTGAATGCAGCATTCGCATCGGCCACGTAGCAGCAGCGGAGCCAGTCACCTGTGTGAGAGAGCTCGCTTATTTGGGCTCGCAGCTCCTTAATGCTGGTGAGCTTGATAACACGTCTGTGGGCAGCAGCAGCGGGGCACGGCTCTTGCTCAGTCCCCTCTCGAGCGCGCTTTCTGGAATGAAAAGGGAGGATGGGACTGCAATCCTCATGGACACACACCTAGAGCAGAGAGAGGGCTTCACAGAGCCTTACCTAGTGGAGAGGTCTGAAAGAGGAGTACTACATCCCTGGATGTCTGCTGAGATGCTGGCCTCCTCTTGCTCTAGGGCAGCCAGCAGTGCCGCATCCTCAATATCCTCTTGCTGCTGGTCTGGACCCTCTGACTGGACCTCAGTGCTGGATGGCTCCGTCCGCTCACTGGGCTGCTCCGTCCGCACGCTGGGCTGCTCCGTCCGCTCGCTGGGCTGCTCCGTCCGCTCGCTGGGCTGCTCCGTCCGCTCGCTGGGCTGCTCCGTCCGCACGCTGGGCTGCAGAAAAGCATCTAACTTTTGGGCACGGCAGTCAGTCCGCACCATGTGCTGAGCGTAGATACGCTGGCTGGAGTCTGACACAGAACTGGAGGAGGGTACGACATCTCCACCAGAGGAACCAGAGAGTCCTGGGAGCAGAGTCTGCATCATAGAAACAAGGAGAAACATCATATTTTTACATAGTTAGATCTACCATTACAATGTGTCACACTAGCTGGGCGAGGACAGTACCTGCGTAAAATAAGTACGTGAAGAGTTGGAGCCCAACAGTTTGGCCTCCAGGTGCCTTTGGATGCTCTCAATGATGGCGTCTTCGTGAAGAAAGTGGACCTCATGCTTGGTGGGGTGAACGTTGACGTCGACGTTCTGCGGGGAGATCTCTAGACTGAATTGACATGACAGAGGGAAGTGAGGGAACGGAGAGTCACGCTTAGCCACATGCTCAGTACCTCTTAAGAGCTTGAAAGCCAAGCTAACTCTGTGTTACCTGAGGTAGAGGAAAGGGTGTGTGTTCTTGGGAAGGTAGGCAGCATAGACCGTCTCTATGGCTTTTTTCAGAGCGCTGGACTCTACCAAACGGTCTGTAATACCAGGAATAAACACACACTCACAGTTAGTGCAGTAACATACACAGGGAGTGACATGCAAACAGATCTCCCACCTGACCTCGTCTGTGATACGTACGGTTAATAAAGAGCAAAAAGATGCACTTCTTGACTGAGTAGTTGGCATTGGAGATGTAACCCTTCACCTTGAAGCTCAGTTTCTGATCTTCACAGCCCACTTCGATCAGCTCTCTGTTCACAGAGCACAGCACACACTCATAATCAGTTCTTTGTGGTGATGCTTTGTTCTAGGTTTAATGTATTCTCGTTTTTTCTAAAACCAGTGTTTGTTGGCCACAATGTCAGGCTGCTCCCTGTAATGACATGCTGATAATATAAATATGGAGGTCAGAATGGCACCACAAGGGAGGTAAAGAAACAAGGCAGAGGCTGCAGTCTTACATGACTGGGTAATACCTTTGGAAGAACTACTCAGAGTCTTCAAACTACTCATAGCCCTCATCCAGACGCAACAGCAGAACATCTGTGTCCCACAACCCAAATTACAAGAACAATGGGGATTAACTAGGCAAGTTAATCTGTGTCTGCCATGGGGGGACCACAACAACCAACTGGACAGCTAATACATTTACTTTCCATACTTCGCTCAATATATAAATAGAACCAGGGCAATGGGCAAAGGCGAGGGGGGCAGCACCTGCTCACCGTGTTGCCAAACACGGACCGTATGTTGTCCACCGTTGAGGCGTTGAGCAGCGTCCTCACATCTGCCATGGTCTCCCCTTGCTGACAGGGTACAGATTCAGAGTCACCATCAGAATTAACCCCAACTTCCTCCTCTACTAAACAGGAGGTTCCCCGCTCCATATAATTCAGTACACATACCTTTTTAACTGAAAAGCTCTTTCCTGAATTGTGAATAGCATACCTGTAAAACATTTCAAGACCTTAGCATTAGTTTATCAAGTATTTTATTAATTAGGCTTCAAAGTTTCACATGCGAGGCTCTAGAAACTTCTGCAGCACCGCAGCTGGGAGATGGCCTACACCGACTGGTAACACACACGCCACACCACCCCCTCACCTGCTCAGCACCTCCACAATCTTGCTGTACTCCTCACTTGGACTCCTTAAGGCCTTCCTGCGCGTGGACACATTGTAGAACAGATCTTCTACCTGCAGAGGTATATGTACTTCCTGTACATCAGCAGGTAGCAGAATGATGTTCTCCAATCCTTCATCACTTCCCCAAACATTCCTCACTAGTCCCGCACCCAATGAAGGAAGCCCTCAACAGCTTCATTTATATGTGACAGCTATTCTATCATAATGCAAATGAATGACCAGGATATTTCTCAGTCTTCTGTCATCGGCCACAATAGTAAAAGATGAATAATCAATCTGTTCAGTCGGTACTACAGACGCACAGTATCACAACAATTGATATAATATTCTGTCACATTGCAAAAGTACAATAATTAGTGTTGTTGCTAATTTATGTCTATAAATTGTCTGACAGTGCTATAACTGCAATACACTGTTCAAAACCCTGTAAAACAAAGAAAACAGGAGTCTTGCATCAGAAGAAGCAGTGCTCACAAATTACACTCAGAGACAAAAAAAGTTAAGCACCCAGATGTAATGGTCTGATTTGGATGTAATTTGGTAAATGTGCGGACCAGCGATGGGTATGTAAATGATTTGATTTGCAAGGAGCTGGCATGTCTAGTCACCAGATACAGAGGATGCCTCATAGACGCATTAGACAGCATTACCAGCACTTGAGTTTGATAGGGGTCGCAATATGGGTTTGCATGAGGTCTGGTGGTCGTATTGTGCAACTGCCCAGCATGTGGGGCATGCAGATGTCACAGTCGCCTGATCTTGGAACCAATAGGCACGTAAGGGCACCCCCACACGTCATGAAGGTTCTGGTCGCCAAAGACAGACCACACCAAAGGAGGATCATTGTATTGTGCGCCAAACATTATAGAACCCATGTCATCTGCGCTTGCCATCCGGACACAGGTAGTGGACTCTTTACAACACCTCATGTCATCCCACACCGTGTCTCGATGACTGGCATCAGCTGGACTACGGGTTCACTGTCCCATGCATAGGACTCCATCTGGGTGCTTAACAAACTTAAGTGACACCACATAGCAATTTTTTCCCCTCGGCAAACCTGTGCCCTCCATGGCACCTACAGTGATCTGGGTCCCCTGATTTCCTGCACAGGGCTTGGGAGGTGCCTTTAGCTTCCCATCGCTGTAACTGGCTCTGAGGGGGGAGAGAGAACACTGAGGCTGGCAGCTGTTGGCACAGACCGCCAGCTACCCTGGCCTTACGTTAAACACTTCCTCACCTGTAGGCACACTTCCCATCAGCTGTTTTCGTTGTTATGGTCACATGAGCTACATGGCTTATACTGGCTAAGGCCTGCAAAGCACATATAAGAGCAATTTCAAAAGCTCATTCCAAGTTATAACTAACATTAAGCAACATAGATGAGAGCTATAACAAAACAACCATGACAATCGCTTTTGTAGTTCAGATGAAGTGGTTTAAGAAAGAAATATTAAGTTGGATGACTAAAAACAAAAAAAAAATTACAGCTGAATGCAGATTGGCAGCCATTTTCATTGTTAGCAGGTCGTTATATTGAAACAGTAGTAACAAAGTACACAATAACAATAGAAATTTAAGCATCTTATTTTGGCCTGTGACTGTACACATATGTGAAGACTGATGAAGCAAAGTCTGTATAACACACACTGTGCTATGACACTAATACACAAGTGCTCTCCTATGACACCGACCTCCCCTCTGAATCCATAGGTGCTGATGGCTGTGAGGTCTTCAAACTTCTGAAGTTTACTTGTTGTAAACCTCTCACATACTATTTCCATGTCCTCTTTCTACAGTGCAGGCATACAGAACATCACAACAACATATGTTAGGCAGCACTGTCATGTGGTACTTTATTGCACTACGTAAGAATTAAATGCAGACTGCTCGGCTCTCTCACCCTGATACCTGTCCCATTGTCCTGAATCTGGATAAGCTTCAGTCCTCCTTCCTTCACAGTCACCTGAATACTGGTGGACTTCGCATCTAAACTGTAGGTAAGGTTTTTTTAAAGCATGATTTGTAATAACACTATCCACGTTAAGCAGGTATATGGGAACGCTTGTAAACAATGTTTTACAAAAGATATGATGGAAAGGGGCTAAATTATAAAGTCTGCTTCGTACTCGCTTCGTACTTCACTTCGTCCACCCTAAGAGTGGTCAGAATTATTGTTTCATAAAAGTATTTAATTGGGATAAATTATAATATATATTGCAAATGGGAGGATAAAATGCCGTATAAAACTTCAATACAGCTAGCTGTTCAATGAGAATTCAGAATACCGAAAAAAATAAATTATTTACGTGTACGGCATTTATACCTACATCATCGAATGATTACCAGAGAAATATCACTATTAGCCGTTAGCCAAGTAGCTCAGTTTCTTACCAGTTTTCTATCATTTCTTTAATAGCATTGGCGGGTCGCTGAATGACTTCACCGGCCGCAATGCGATTCACCACGGTTTCGTCTAGCCTTCGGATAACGCCAGCCATATTTCGGGTGGACCGGTCCAGAGAAGCAAGGAGCTGCGGTACCCACGCCTAGCCAGCTAATTCAGGCTAATTCGCCCGCCGGTACGCAACCCGCCGCGCAGCCATGGCTGACAGCGCGCGCCAGTCCCGCCCACCGCGAGGTACAAGCGAGCGGGGCGCGTGTCCGTACCCCAGGTGCCGCCCCATTGGCTGCAGTCTTTCTGTTTCTTAACCCATTGAAGCCCATCGTTCGGTGCAACGTATGGTATGTATGGTACAGCATATGTAATTGCTACTATAGCACACTAATATAATATTACTAATACTAATATACTTACATATGCTTATACTCGGTGGATGGACAGATGGATAATACTTTACTAAATTTTTGCTTTCAAACTGTGTGTGGCTCCACAGGTTACAATGCTGTGCTTGTGACTAAAGAGTCACCAATTCTTATTCAGTGGTTAGCAGAGTAATTTCATTGTCGGACACTAGAGAAATGCTCTTATATAAATATATCCCAATTGCTCCAGGTACTGCATGATCCTGCTTTCAATTGTATTGTATTTTGAATAAATACCAAGCATCTAAAACCAGTAATCTATGCTTTAGATGTAATTCAGCCTGCTCCTTCTGGAACCAAAAGACCATTAACAAAAGGCGATTTTTGTAAGTTGATGTTCATATAAAGACAGAAAAAGAAATACAGTGGTACCTCGGTTCTCGAACTCACTAGAACTCGAATTTCTTGAAAGTCGAACAAATTCAGATGCGATCAACATGCAAAATCTATTAAGAAAAAAACAAGTCCAATACCGTAAGCTGGAATTAAACGCAAAAATGGAAAAATCTAATGTTTTTTGTAATATATACCACATCCAAGAATGTATGGATTGTGTCATGAGAACCTTAATGATTGAAATACTGTTGTATATTATAATGTAGTGGTTCTGATGATGATTGATCTGAGTACAGACAATAATTATAGGCAATAATAAGTCAGGTTATACATTTAGGGGAAAAAAATATTTTATTGACAAGTTAAAAAACACCAACAATCATACAAAAAAATCAGTTCTCAATGAAAAAGGTTTTATATAAAATCTTTCGTGTACAAAGATCAGGTCCTTCGGCTTTCGGCATACATGGCTTGGTTGCAACTAATTTTTGATGCAACTAGATGCTAAGCTGATTGATCCTACCTATCAGTTTCAGGCTATAGATTTTCAAAGAAAATTCTTCTATCAATATCCTTTGGTTGTTCATGTTAACCCTAAAACAGTAACATAAATAACAAATAAAAATATTCTGTTCTCCTGGTTTAAGACAGAGTAACAGAGTAAGGTCATTTCCATTTCCTCTGACATCAGGGAACACATGTCTAGTGGAAGGTCCCCAACCTATAATGTCCATAACATAACAAATGAAAACTAAAGAATAAGTTATACATTGCCTGCAATGTAAATGACTGGCACTAGTTCAAAGTTAGTTTAGTTTATTTCTATAGCACATTTCAGACAACCAGAGTTGACACAAAGTGCTGTACAAACCAGAATAGCAAAGAATCACATCATGACACTAGATGGCATAACACACTAGATTTCTGAGAGCGAGGTGCGATGGAGATTTGAGTGCCCCGGTGAATGGCTCATCTATGCTAGGTATCGGGTACTGCACACCTCTGAGCAGAATGGACTGTCCGGTCACACAGCATGCAGAAGGTACAGGTAGCATAACATATTGGAGCATTCCATCGGCAAGCAAACCATGGGGGATTTCTTTACCTTAATCAGTTGAATGTGACGAAAACCACTAGTCCATCAACTCATCTTCTAACCACTCATCCTGATCAAGGACATAGGGTGAAAAAAACAGTCAGTCAATCTGATTATAAAGCTGCATCTCTCCTGGGCGTTCCTTCATTAAGTCAGTGGTAATTTTCCTAGATCCCCCCTCTGCCTGGGCTGCTGTTCCCACCAATGAGAAGCAAGGATGCCCTCCTCATAGTCACCCTCTCCTTCAAATTCCTTGTCAGAATTGTCCCGGTCCCATCCGGGTACACTTTGCTGCGTGACCTCATCTATGTATGTCTGGATGGACGGACACACACACAAAGGAACAGCCATTAGCTAAGTACATGTATAAAGTAAATCTACAGTGCCTGAAAGACTTAGCATCAGAGACAAAACCGATGAACTCAGCAGGACAATGTCAGTATCGGACACCATTTCTGAAGCCTGATGGACAGAATCTAAGACACCGAACAGAACCATGTGACAGTCTGTCAGGAAGCCAACTTTGCATGATGTATATCAAATTACTTCTTATATAAAAAGAAACAGCAGTGAATGTGATTTGGAACAGACAGTTGTGGTCCCTCCTGCATGTCCATAGTGGTGCCTACGGGCCACAGGCAGGTCTGAGAGAAGGACACTGTCCTATATGACGGATGAAAGGAGAAACCAGCTGACAGCACGCAAACCAGAGAGGCACCAGCTATCAACGACAGAGGGGGGGAGAACACAGCTGGAGTAAATCCTCGGTATGAACTTTTATTTCTCCTACCAACAAATACACAGCAATATTTCACAGTTATAAACTTTTCACAAACACAATGAATACTTAGTCAGCCTGCACTCTTCTAGGGTAAAACAGCAATGTCTGTTCCTGAAACTGACTGCAAAAACTAATTATGAAAAATAAATAGGTAAATAAATTTTGTTCAGCTTTTACTCATCCTAAAAATGTCTGATTTATCACAAATTCAAAGGAACAATGTACTTCTATTACTATGGACACGTTTAGCAAACTGCAGGCAGATGAAAGTCCATGTATGTATGTAGGTAGGATTCAACAGATTTTATCCAAAAACAAAAGCACCAAACATGGCAGTCTGGCCTGACCAGCACCAGCCCAAGGGTATGGGGGACTAGGTCTTACCTTCGGCATGGATCTTCAAGGCATCATAGATGGCGACAAAAACCGAAACCATGACAAATTCACAGTGTAGACAGGTTAGCAAAAACAGCACCGAAAATAATGACTAGTCGCATGAAACTGGAACCGATTTATGGATGAAAATTCCATGTGATGGTACAAAATTCACATTGAGTAATTACAATGTAACAATGTGGAATTCCAGATTCCACACATAAAACACAACAGGTCAAAAGCGGTCATTTCCTTTCATGCGATTGCCGCTTTGTGCTGGGTAACAGCCACATTGCTTGCTCTTCCTGGCATGAATGATACAGAATCATAGATAACACCGACTTCACTGTGCATTTTAATGTCATGAAGAGAGCTGGATAAGCGATATCTCCGAGGAAGTCTCAGCCTGAGTCTTTAGGTCAGAGGCTCTATTGATGAAGTACCATTCCTTTGAAAAGGGTCGACAATAACAATCAGTTGTCGATGACGACCAGTGAAGGAAGACTTGAAAAACAACAAAAGCACAGTGGTGTGAAGAAGCATATACAAATAAATCAAGATAAAAGGAAGGATGGCTTTTATGATAGGACAACACTGGAGGACGCAAATGTAAGCTACCCTCCAACTGCCAACAAGGCAAGCAGAAATCAGAGTGCTGGGTGTGTGTTTGTGGTAGACTTGTCTCTAGCTACTATCATCTGCCTCCAGAAGATCATCAAGAAACGTCAGCACCTCCATCTGGAATAGGGACAAAGCACAGAAACAGAGGACAAAGTATGTATGCAAGGCACAATCAGATGATTGCAAGTATGGCCCTCTTTATCCATATCTTACAACTGAATGTGTGAGGAATGTGTAAAATACATGGAAAGAACATGGAAAGAATGCAGACGGAATGTGAAAGGCACGGGTAAGGAATCTGTAAAAAGGACAATTACAGAATGGCAAAGAGAGGAGATACGGACTGCCGGATTCTAATCAAGTATTTCTCTCTGCTCTAAAGAGAAACACCGAGTAAATAACAGCTTCAATCCCCCCATTAAATGTTCTGGGTGAAGAGACCAATCACATTAAAACTGCAGATGTGATTCAGTGTCTCTAAGGTAGAACCTATACATGAGGGCGTCCTGTGTACAGACTCTACTGAAAGCTGATCTTTGTTAAGACATTTCAACCAAATGTCAGATACAGCTTTCAGCTTAATCAAAGAAGTTTCTAATGTGAAGAAACAATTGTCTTCTTTAAAATCTGAAAGAACTATTCTAGAGTTGGTTTTGTGGCATCTGAACTGTGAATCATAGAGACCTGCAGCCAAGATACCAGTGGGGTGTACTAGGATTCGAGCTTCTATGCGCAGAGTTAACTCAAAGTGGCTGGGATGATTAACTGTGATTGCCCGTATCAGCAAACAGTACTACGATGGTGGTTATCAACTCAGTAAATTGAGTTGATAGGGACCGGCACGGAATATGGGTATGGGGATAAAAACTGAAGGGACCGGCACGGAATATGGGTATGGGGATAAAAACTGAAGGGACCGGCACGGAATATGGGTATGGGGATAAAAACTGAAGGGACCGGCACCGAATATGGGTATGGGGATAAAAACTGAAGGGACCGGCACCGAATATGGGTATGGGGATAAAAACTGAAGGGACCGGCACGGAATATGGGTATGGGGATAAAAACTGAAGGGACCGGCACCGAATATGGGTATGGGGATAAAAACTGAAGGGACCGGAACCGAATATGGGTATGGGGATAAAAACTGAAGGGACCGGCACCGAATATGGGTATGGGGATAAAAACTGAAGGGACCGGCACGGAATATGGGTATGGGGATAAAAACTGAAGGGACCGGAACCGAATATACTGGAGATAAGAGAAGCAAACAGGCTAAAAACTAACTTTGCAAACTGAAATGAAAAAGGATCACACACTATCTGATACGAAGACAGTCAAATAGACCAACAGCCAAATTACTGTAAATATTAAAGCATTGCTGCCTTTTCATCTCGACCCTCATATACATGTGAAATGACATCTGTAGACGGACATGGCAGGTAAGGGCTTCCTACCTCATCATCTGCCTGCAGGTGCTGCTGTGAAAACTCCAGCATCTCTAGTTGCATGTTGGTCTGGTTAAAATATCGCACAGCCTCCTGGAAAAGCACAGACAGCAACGTCAGCCATAAACCGGGGGATCATGAAGGACCATCCTTCTTCTATCCTGCATCCTTGGGCTCCCAACTGGCCTGTATCAGGATGTTGTCACTGATGTTTTGCAACTTCTCAGGACCACAGGTAGTACTGTGGTAAAATAAGTGGGGTCAAATAAAAAGATGTGTACCTGATATCTGTTACCACAGCGATGGGTTATATCCACTGTGGATACAACACCATTGTGTAAGTACAGCGTTAAATGCTGCCCTCTGCTGGCAAAGAGCTAAACTATACTCAGCATGCAGCATTTGTGTGTGTTGATTACTGGGTTCATAAGGGAAGAAAAAGAAAAAGAATTGCTATGGTAACAGGAGAGTTTCAATCAATCAACTGATGCAAGTCCTTAATTGACGAGATGACAAGGCATCAGCATCCAATCCAGTAGAGAAAATGCACCACCAAAGAGGCAAGGGAAGTTTATTTATATAGTACTATTCCGACGCAAGGCAATTCAAAGAGCTTTACAAAGACAGAGAACAGACTCACAGCTCTGGGTAAGAAGTCCTCCTCGGAGAGACCCCACTTGTCCTTGTGGTACTGATAGTAGACAATATTGTTCTTCATGACCTCATCACTGGGGTCCAGCAGTATGTAGCTGGCTGCACAGGGTACAGCGTTCTTCAGATCATTCACTGCACACAGAAACATGGCTGGAAGGTCAGGGTTCAACAGGCTAAAAATTCATACTTCTTTATATGACTGCAAGCCGGACCTCGTGAAAAGATTGAGTGGTGATCCACCCACCCATTATAAACTGATGATTAAAATAAGCTGACTGACTTTGTCCACAGCTACTTTCTAACTGGGAGGACAACTTTACACACCTATAAACACTGCAGGAACCTGTAGCACTGTCAGCATACAGCCATAGATCAGACTGAGCTTAATACATTTACCTACAGCTGGGTCTGGGGTCATCAAGAGGGAAATGTGGGTTTTGCTGAAATGAGAATGATCTTTCGATATGCAGAGTGTGTAACTGTGTATAAACATATTTTTACTTTTATTAAGATTAGTTGTAGGGTACTTTGTAACTGCTTCATTTGCAAAAATAAAGATTAACCTCTGTGTTCGGAGAACCAAACTCAGATTAAAAGGATGATGTTTTGTATGAAAACTAGGTATGTTGCTGAATGATTAAGATAAAGGCATGTGGACAGGCGAGTCATCACCATGGTGACCATCTTTTGGTGCTTTTCCACTGCTACAAAGAACTGAGCCGCACCTGAGCCGTACCATGAACTGATGGTTTTCCATTGTAAATTATCTGAACCGTACCCGTGCTGACATGGCCCTGCTTACGAGCAGCGCTGAAAGTGGAACCAAACCTAGCTGATTGTGACACCACCATCTGATACTGGTTCTCTGTGTCGATATGCGTGGATTGTCTGAAGGAAAAGGGTATATTCTGTATTTTATTCATTCTTAGTAGTATTGCACATGTATTGAACATATATTGATGCTTTCCTGATAACTCAGAACTTGAAAATTTCCAACCCACTACTTAAAAAAGTACTAGAAAACAGCTGAACGGAATGAATTTGTAATGCTAATTTTTGCAAGAGAATGCTAATTCCACTAGCGTTTGATGCTAACATAAGATGGTGATTCCCTCAGACTTTTTAGCAGAAATTAGCACATAGTAAATGATAATGTGCACTGTGTGACCAGTAAATAAGCATCTTCTGCTGTGGAAAACCAAAGTGAGCGGGAACCGCGCTGTAGCACACTCAGGTACTATGGCTCAGGTACGGCTAGGTTCCTGTATACCAGTGGAAAAACGCCAGTTGATCCCAAGGTCTTATTTGGCATGTAGGCCTCCTGCTGCGCTGCTTGGCATCAGACTGGATTGTAACACTTACGCTTATAATAAGCAAACTGGAGGTAGTGGTACATGGTGGCAACAAACTTGTCTACGACGAAGCCGCCTACGATGGGTGTGAGCCGACTCTCGCACCTGATCTTTCTCTCCAAAACCTCTGTGTAGTGATCTAAAAAGGGAAGAGAGAAACAGCCAATGAGAACGCCTGCATGTCCATCCACATGTCCCACTCACCAACTGCCAGTGGGCAGCTAATAAGGTCCCAGACATATTAACCCCTGCAGAGTAACTCTGACACAAATATCATCTCATCTCCACACTGCATTTACAGATGAGGGCCATGGATACGCTGACAGATTCAAGGGCGCTTGACAGGGGCCCTTCAATATGTATGACAAAGGAAAATTGGGCAACGGGGCCCAAGGTGACATTTTGATAGGGGTCCTACACTTCTGGTCATGGTGGTAGTATGGGAACATCTATGGCTCCCAAGACATTCCCACCCAGCTGGTAGGAATAATTTCCAGTGTATCCCAGATTTCTCCTGTTCCAAACTCCCAGTTGACTTCTCTGACTGCAAAGAAGCAGTGGCTCCATTTTGAAGACCCTGCAGAGCTCAGAGCCCAGCAATCATGCAGAGAAACGTCATTTAGGTCGCTTGTACTCTGAAACCGTGTTCTTTCAATCATTACCCACAGCTCATAAGCAGAGGTTAGAGAAAGATATAGATTGCTACATTTCTGATATCTGCAATCTTCCACAGCACAGATTTAAAAATAAAAAATACTGTCTTAGAGAAGTAAAGGTCATGGAAGGCGAGATACCTGCTATGGATGGATAGAAGTCCTTGAAATCCTGGATTTCTCTGGAGCTCTCAGCGGCAGCTAGGCAGTCGTCATAAGCCGTGAAGAAGTCTCGCAGGGCAAGCTCCATGTCCACCACTGAGGTGCGGAAGATGCCGGCATTGAACGCTCTCACTGCTCTGATAAATAGTGCCTACAAATCCAACAAACACAAGCTCAGTTAGACAAAACGCTGTGATATTTGCTCAGAACCACCACCGAAAGGAGAGGATCCCTCAACACTGACCCGAAACCAGCATCCTTAAAGAAACCACTACCTCACACAGCAAAGTAGTGTAATAAGCAGGAATTGCAAGAGGTTTTAAAGACTTAAATGAGATGGCCTTTGATGTGTTATTCACACACTGCAATGACGAAGAGTCATTTTCTGACAATCAATACCTCGAAATAAGGATATTGCACGCATTGATAACCTTTTTTAAACAAGTTTTTGAATTCCTGACACAACCATACATTACACAATCACATCCACTGGACTATCCTACTATTTCACTAATTTAGCCTATTTCCCTTGAGATTTATGAGATAAAATGTAATAAAAAGATAAACAATCTCTCTATATGAGATCAGAGATCACTAAGATAGTAAGTTTGTAGATATCCGCTTACCTCATAAGATTTAGCTTCTAGGTCTTTAAGGTGGTCCTCTGCTCCTGGAAGGCTTTTGTAATAGTCCATGTTCCTCTTCATCATCTCATCATCTGGGTGCTTCAGCATGAAGGTATGTGCCGCAGCTACAGCCTTTGCCAGGTTGTTGGACTAAAGTCAAAACATGTACAACAGGTCACAACAAGTCTCCACTTGGGGGGGTTACTGCCGCCCAGTCGAATGGGTCGAAATTGCAATTAATTGGCAAGTCCAGCACTGCACGTGCCTTTGCATAAGCGGTCTTTTGGTTCCCTATCGGTTAACAAAAAATAGTACGTTACGTGTGCATCAAATACGTGCGTTAACGCGTCTAGTAAGCAGCATGCAACCCCCAAGCGTAAACATCAAACCTATGCCAGAACACATTGAACACCAGGTAGTTAATATCTGTCCGCAAGCCATAATCCTTATCAGCAATCAATTGCACTTATCTAGTCAGTTCAGAACATCCTACATCTTCCTCCATCAAAACGATGTTTAAAGGTAATTTAAGTTTTTATCATGTCAATTAAATTAGTTCTGCACTTTCGTCAACAGGTCAGACCGCTGTAACTATTAGATATACTGACACACATATTGTTCCTGAAGACCGTGTTAAAAGTTATTTTTTATGTACCGGAAACACCCAGGTCCGACTTACTTTGAAGAAGGCGAACTGAAGATACTTGTAGGGCTCCCGGTTCTCGAATTCCTCCAGTGTCTCTCGGCTGGGCATGGTCTGTCTGAAAGCAGGCAAGCCGTGCTTGCACCTCTTCAGACACTGGGCCCTTTTCATGATATTCCCGAATGCATGGAGCTCCGGAAACTCCTCAAACTTCTCTTCATTGTCTAATCGTACAGAGCTACAGTTCAGATTGCAGAAAGCCTCACTGTCTTTAAATAGTCGGTACAGTCTCAAGCTGACTTCCAAATATTCCACGCATTCTTGCCAGTTTTCTTTAGTGTATTGATCTAGTGCATATTTGTAAGCGGATTCAAGTGGCATAAGTTCGTTGCTTGGAAAACTTCGGAAACTATACGTCTCGTATTGCGCATCAGCACAAAAGGTGAACAAGCAGAGAAGCGTCCCGAAAGTTAAATGAGACATTCGTGCCATTTCAGATCCTTCATACAGACATTCCCCAGCCAGAACAACTACTCAAACTGCTAGCAGATTCTGCGCGACTACGGGGCGGGGAAAAGGGGCTTGTGACTGGGCAAACCCGGTACACTGCAGCGGAAATGGCCGGATTGCGTGGATTTAAATTATACCGTCCAATTTTATAATAGTAACCTTACTGTAAAAGCACCACGATGGGTCCAGTTAGTCTCTTTTGAACTGTTTATATGAGCATTTTGTTGCCTAAACCGGTCTAACGATTGATTGTACAGACTTGCCAAAAAGCAGCTGAACAAACTTCAAAACTGCAGCCACACAGCACTACACCTAAGGCTATGGAAAAAATATTGTATGCATCACCATTTATGCATAATCACGATGGGTTATAAATGACGGCAATCGGTACAAAAGCATACTCTGAAGAAGTTGGATAAACTGTATATTTCTTCATTTTGTTATACATTTCGTCCCCAGAAAACTGCGCACTTATTTAGAATAAGTTTGGAGTGGTACAATGAACGTCTTCCATCTCATATTACGCATGCATCAAAAACATAGTAGGCCTATCTGTTACTCATGAATATTGGTATAATATTGATATTTCTACGAGGCTTTTAATTATAACTTTTATAGCGCAACTAATGTCATTTTAGATTATGTTTGCTTTGATTAATTTTACAGACTCCTTGCGACTTCCAGAAGACTTCTGGTTGCATTTCAAAGTCGTCAACCAGCATGCCACCTATGCATAATAATAAACTTCTCAGACGAGAGCCGCAGGCGCGTTGATTGCCGACTGCACCGGAATGCGCTCCGAACTGCAGCCAGGCTCCTCGTACGCTAAGACCCTCGAAGTGCCACGTATGAAGCCAGTCCCACTCTCTTCTAGTCTTTGATCACATTTCAACTCTGTCTAGAAGCGGAAGGAGCGAGTTCGGCTTTCCGTCGGCATCCACATACATTGCATATCTGTGCGGGATTCCCTAACGCCAAAGCGGTTTTCGCGTTTCGTATCTGCGGAGAAGATTGTGGCCCAGGCAAGAATCAATCGGGGGTGTAACGCGTATCGGTATATCTCAGACCGACAGATTGTTCAGATTAACATTTACCCAGTTAAAATGAGAGAGATATGGCCCAGCGTACTTTATTTAGCACAGTTGATAAGCACTGTTGCTTGCAACGCACCAACGGTGCCGTTAGATGACATCGTGATAGAAAAGACTTTCGTCCCGGAGCACTGCGACAGAGCTGTGAAAGCCGGGGACTTTGTCAGGTACCATTACATCGGCATGTTTCCCGACGGGAAAAAGTTCGACTCCAGGTAAGCAGTCCATCGGGGTGGGCCACGCTGTTTCACGGCGGTACAGGGGCGGCAGCCAGCCACGCAGGCAGAAGGCAATCGCTTAAAGAGAAAACGGAGTAGTGTACTAAGCAGGAATTGCGAGATATTTTACAGACAAACGAGATGGGTTTTGATGTGTTATTCACACTGCAATGACGAAGAGTCTTGTTCGGAAAATCAGTATCTTGAAATAGGGGCATTGCACACATCGACAACTTTCCTTTTTAATTAAGTTATTGAAGTCCTTAGACTTAGAAACCACGATGACTGCATTTAATTATTTTGATATTCAGCTTTAGGGACATCTGAGTTAATTCAGTTTTTAGTTCTGATCGTAAAGTAGACCCGCAGAGTCCGGGTTATCAGCTATTACATAGACAAATTTGCCTACTTTTAGATCCGCTATTTTGGGTTTTGTTCATGAGCGTTCGTGCCCCTAACATCTGGACATTACCGTGAAACCTTGGATTTTTAATGTACGGACGAATTATCATATTAAAGACAGTAATGTGATGGCATATGGTCCAAAATAACAAATATAAAGTAAACCCCCCTTAGAAAGAAGCCCATGTGATTTGACCACCATTTGATTCACTAAAAAAAAGAAACACCAATTAAAACAAACAACTTTTTTCATCATGTCTTTATTGAACTCATTGGTCCATCATTCATTTGGCATGTTAGGTGAAGGGGCTGATGGGTGAGGTCAAAGGTCCATCTTAGTCATGTGATCAACTCTGACTCCTGCCTTTTGTCCCACAGCTATGACAAAGGCTCAACCTACAATGTGTTTGTGGGCAGAAGGCAGTTGATTGAGGGCATGGACAAGGCTCTTCTGGACATGTGTGTGAACGAGAGGCGTCTGGTCAAGATTCCACCACAGTTGGCCTATGGAAAGGATGGATATGGTAACCACATGCACCATGAAAAGTTTCAGGCAATTCCAGTTACAAAAGCTCTTTCCCCCACAACTGTCTAGCACTAGTTTCTGGGAGCTTAACCTAGCCGTACTTTTACTTCAGAGCTCTATTCATGTTATGCGTTATCTGCCTCACATGTATGTCATTTTGGACATAAACGGCTGCCAATTACGCATGTATGTATAAATGTATACTATATCAGGGTTGCTAACTTTGGTCAGCTGACTGGAGTGAGATTTTCAATTTGAGACAAGTCTGCACACAAATTTACATGCATGTAACAGTTTTATTACCTTGTAATTGGTCTGTAGGGTTTGCAAACTACTCCAACGCTTTTGATATACCCTGTAGCTAATTCTAGGTTTATAATGGAATAATTTACATTTGGCGTAAGATTTCTTGTGTGAGAGTCTGAAAGTGTGTGTGTGTGTGTGTGTGTGTCAGACCAGACGCGTGAGAGTTGGCATCCCTGGCTGTGTTCTACCTGTGCAGCTGTCTGGAGGACCCTTATTGGCCGGGAATTATGTAATTGTGATTGGTGCTGCTCCGGTGTGCGATAATAGATTTCCCTGGCAGGGAAATCTGATTGGCTGAGCCCTCAGAGATACGTTGGCCCATAAGTTATTGATAGTTGATTTTCCCCTTTCCACAGGTGACATCATCCCACCTGACTCTGTGTTGCATTTTGATGTGCTGCTGCTGGATATCTGGAATCCGCAGGACCAGGTCGAGGTGAAGACCAACTACAAGCCTGAGACGTGTACCCGGACTGTAGATGTGTCCGACTTTGTGCGGTACCACTACAATGGCACACTGCTGGACGGTACACTCTTTGACTCTAGGTAAGAGTGGCACCCTCATTGGCTTTGGCCAGGGGGATTTTTCCAGAATGCTGCCAATGTGAAGGGAGGTGTTCTGGCTGAGGGAGGCTGAACTACTTCAGCTTCTCATTATCAGATCAATATGTAGATTTTGTTTTGAGCACAGAATAAGACGTTTACAACAACAGTATGCTGAAGCATTCTATAGACTTCACCTCTCACTTCACCCATCTGTCCTCCAGCCACACGCGTCTGCGTACGTATGACACCTACGTGGGCATTGGTTGGCTCATTGCCGGCATGGACAAGGGACTGCTGGGTATGTGCGTGGGTGAGAAGCGCGTGATCACCATGCCGCCTTTCCTGGGCTATGGCGAGAATGGAGATGGTAAGTGGGGCCAGGATTTGTGCTTTTGTTGACTCGTGGGTATAGTTGTTTAACAAGTGATATACAGAGATTCCGGCTGTTACTGCTAATAGGTCATGGGAAATGGGCCTGTACAGGAATAAAGGATTTCTTTTTTGATTTGGACAACATACAATATAGTAGTAAATAGTGATGGCACCTAAATTAATTTTTAACCAAAACCAGAATTTATAAAAAATTTTGGCTGAAAACCGAAACCAAAATAAACTTTTGAATTACAATTTAGTGATTAATTGTCATTGTTGACACACCACAGCATACAGTGCACAACAGTGAAAAGTGTCCTCTACATTTAACCCTTATGTGCCAATGTGACATAGCGGGGGGCAGCTAATTCAGGGCCCAGGGAGCAGTGCTTGGGGGTGGGACCTTGCTCAGGGTAAACATTAATTTTTTAAAAATTCAAATCAACCCAGTTGAAATGGTTAAAGTATGTTTTTATATATCGAATGTCCGGGGGGGCTGTCCTGCACCGGATGTCCGGGGGGGGGGGGGGCTGTCCTGCATCGGATGTCCGGGGGGGGCTGTCCTGCATTGGATGTCCGGGGGGGGGCTGTCCTGCATCGGATGTCCGGGGGGGGGGGGGGCTGTCCTGCACCGGATGTCCTGTCCTTATGACTTGAGACACTAACTGCTTTTCAATATGCAGTATTTAGCAGATAGAAAGTGACATCCTTGGCAAGTCTGACCTCGCTCACCTCTGCAGGCAGTGACATCCCAGGCCAGGCCTCACTGGTCTTCGATGTTGTTCTCCTGGACCTTCATAACCCCAAGGATGGCATCATGGTGCAGCCCCAAGTGGTACCTGAGACGTGCCCTCGCAAGAGTCAAGAGGGCGACTATATGAGGTACCACTACAATGGCACCCTGTTGGACGGTACCTTCTTTGACTCCAGGTGAGTTCATTCTTACTGCTCCTCTGTTACTGGCAAATTGGAACTAGAACTAACTTTTTTTTTCCTGGCGCGCTTTGACCCCAAATCTTGCTCTCATCTGTATATGTCTGTGTGTTTTGTGGAGAGCAAGCAGGAATATGCATAAAACTACCCAGATTGCCCATGAATAAAGTATCACCATTGCTATTAAAGTTGCAAAAAGTGACTGAGAAAGGCTTTTAGAGGCCGGGAGGCGGGGTTACTATGATCAAGAAACTTGTGCGTATGGACCTTGTGTCTGTGTGTTTTGCTGCATGTGTCCATTGATGTAACCTGTCGTTAGTCTTGTTCATGCCTGCTTTACTTCTTTGATTGTTGTTCCTTTTCTAAAGAAGAACAAAACAACCTACTAGGAGTCTACAGAAACTAACAACAAAAAGTTAAAGGTTGTCTTTGGCTGAACACATGGAATGAAATGCCGATGCAGGGTGTGCGTCTAAGTGTGAATTCTCAAACGGCTATAAAATCAACTGCAGTCTGTGTAATCAGCCAAAAAATGTCATATTAATAGATTAGCAACATCATAAATATATTAAAAAGTTACAGTGGCTAAACTACATTTTGTAACTGTGCAAATAGCTACTCCCGGAACAGCACCTATAACACATACATTGGGAAAGGCTACGTGATCGCAGGCATGGATGAGGGCCTACTGGGTGTGTGCATTGGGGAGAGGAGGCGAATTACCATCCCACCACATCTGGCCTATGGCGAAGAGGGAACAGGTGAGCTATAAGGAGAGGGGGTAGGGGACGGAATTCTGGGGTGGGTGTTAAAAATGGGCCAGAAGAACATGGTCTACACCATAAGCCATGGGTTGAGAGTGACAATGGGTATTGAGCGCAACATCCCTCATGTAATTCACAAACCTAAACAAAGAAATACAGTACATTCACAAGTGTAAGTTTTCGCTTAATTTATGTGTTTCTTTAATTTAGAGACATTTACATATTTGAACTTGAATTTTGTCTATAGTGATGTATGTGAGGTAAACAGTTGTCCAAGAGTCAACTAGGCTGCGTGCAGTTAGGCTGAGCTTCCAATAAAAGCCAAGTTACAAGTGTATGCAGTAAGCTATACAAGAGCTATACAACACCTTTCAAACAGCGAGACAACTGTTCAGATCAACAGACAATAGCAGTGAGTTGTACCAGCTAAGGTTCTATTCGATCGTACTTTGCTGGTTGGGGATTTGAACCAGCAACTTTTCAATCGCAAGTGTGCTACTCTAACCATTAGGCCACCACTGGCCCATAGCTTAAATTGTACAAGTGAGTTTTTAGGTTTGCCTTTGCGAAGGCGTTTGCTGGTAGACTAGTCCATTACTTTGGGGCCCTGCTCTGCAACCAAATGAAGATCCAGGCGCATATGATACATAAGTATATAGTCACCTAGTTTCAACGCATGATTTAAGGTACACCTTACCCTCAACTTTACGATCGAACTTGTGCTCACTCACTCCAGAAGTACAACACTAGGAGCATTCAGGGAACATAGAGTGGTGGAGATGTGTTTGAGACATCTTTCATTGGTGCTTAGTGATTTGCCTTCCCAAAGTCTGAATGATTGCTCTGCTTGTCCCTCAGGCACCAGTATTCCTGGTTCAGCAGTGCTGGTGTTTGACATCCTTGTGGTGGACTTCCACAACCCCTCAGATACAGTGCAGATCAATACCAGTTTCAGGCCCAAGGTCTGTGATACACATAGCAAGAAGGGCGACTTTGTCAAGTACCACTACAATGCCAGCCTGATGGACGGCACCTTCATCGACTCCACGTAAGTATGGGCCACCCACAGTATGAGGGCCCAGCATTAGCTAGCCTTGCATTTGCTTTTGTTTCTAACTGCATTTTCCTACAGGTATCGCTATGGGAAGACTTACAACATAGTCCTGGGTGCAGGGCAAGTAGTGCTGGGGATGGAGATGGGCCTGCAGGACATGTGTGTGGGTGAGAAACGCACACTGATCATCCCACCTCATCTGGCCTATGGCGAGAGGGGAGTCGGTGAGTGTCCGCTAGAAATGGGCTGTGGTTTTGAATTAGGTGGGAACCTGATATGGTAAATGGACTGCATTTATATAGCGCTTTTTACCAAAGTGCTTTACAATGTACGCCTCATATTCACCCATTCACACCACACATTCACACACCGGTGGCGGAGGCTGCCATGCAAGGTGCCAACCAGCTCACCGGGAGCAATTTGGGGTTCAGTGTCTTGCTCAAGGACACTTCGATGGGGTCAGGAGGACCCGGGGCTCGAACCTGCAACCCTCCGGTTGCCGAACGGTAGCACTACCTCCTGCACCACCATCGCCCCTATGTCAGCATTTGACAGAGTGTCGTCTGCTTATGTGAGCAGATGGGGAGGTCCCAGGCAGCGCTGTGCTGGCGTTCGACATCGAGCTGATTGACATGGAAGAGGGGCTTCCCGATGGCTACATGTTTGTGTGGAAGGAGAACGTCTCCCCCAGTCTTTTTGCAGAGATGGATAAGAATAAGGATGCTATAGTGGAAGCCACAGAGGTAGGTGTCCTGATCCTCCTGGGCCAAACTTTGTGCATTAAATTATTGTTTCTCAACCCAGTCTTCAGGGACACACAGACACCCCACATTTCTGCTCCCTCCGAAGTCCCCGCACACCTGATCCAGGTGTTCAGTGTTCTTGATTGTGTGGTACAGGTGTGCGGGAGCTGGAAAGGAGCAAAAATGTGGACTGTCTGGGGAATACTGTATTAAACAGGAGTGCTTATACACCCTCTCATCTGAAGACAAAACTCCAGAGACTAACCCTAAAAAAGAAACCTTCATGTGCCTATTACTCTGCATCATAGAGACACAGGTACCATTTGGGTGCCGCAAACCCTGATCACCCTTTTCCTGTCCACCTCTCTGCTAGGGGGGAATAGGCAGTGACCGCCCAAATCCATATTATATTGATTATGTTTGCCGATTTCATATGTATTGCAATATTTAAACAGATTTTGCTGAAGAGCATTTCAGGTCTACATTAAAAGTGAAGATGGCAGATGTAACAGTACATGCATTTCTTGTTTGCCTTTTGGAATGCGGAATGAAAAGAATTAATATACTTCTAGACATAGATAAAACCCTAAATTCACATGTAAATATTCATCATGAAAACATTATGCCTAACCAGCTTTGAGTTGGTTACAGCTAGTGTTAGAGAGCTCAAAGGCACATCACTGAAATCAGTAGTTTGGGAACATTTTGGTTTCCCAATATATTATGCCAACACCAGAAAAAGAGAGTATTTGAACTAAGACTAAGAATGTCTGTCAGTTCTGTTTTACTGAATGTTATACTGGAAACACATTCATCATGCTAACTCATTTTTGACTAGATCATCATCCGAGTGTGCGCTTTTGCCAGGAAATTCAGACTGGGTTAAGAAAAAAGAACGAATGCTAAGTTCACAGTACAGACGCTCCCCTACTTACGAATGAGTTACGTTCCGAACGGCCGTTCGTAACTTGAAATGTCCGTAAGTTGTTATTCATCATCATTTTAAGGGTTATACGCAAGTACAAAGCACTAGGATGCTGGGAGTACGCACGCTACGCTGCTGTGCGTTGGGAGTAGCGGCCAGAAGTTTGTACTACTCAGAATTGCGGACAGAAAACGGTAACTTGATTAACGCAGTTTGGACTTACAGTCCTCTTTGTTTATATGTCTGAAAGTTCATAAGTAGAGGAGCATCTGTACCTGATTTTACCCCCAAATTTCCACTTGCCAAAAGTTTTTGGCAATCAGTACAAAAGCCCCAGATCTGAGGTAAATCGGTTTTGGTCTGGTGCTGGCACACCGGCATGCGTTCACTGTTACATCAAAGATGTGGCCGGACAGAGTCGCTGACGCGTCACAGACACCCATTAGATATCTTACAGGATAAATATCTGGACCTGTTTGCAACTCCAAATCCTGTAGTGCGACTGCCAATGAGTGTTGGCGACGTGATAAGAAACTGTTCGTAGTATAGAGATATTCAACAAAAGTTTACCTTTAAAAACTTGCGGCTAGTTGTGGATTTAAATTGAGATGGTGCAGGAAGTCTCTGCACCGCTAACACATTCATGACAGCACCATGCAAATCTCGCGCATGTCAGTCCCATAACAAACCAGGCTGTGTGCAATTGGGCAAATATATTAGCGGTACCAAATGTGAATAACATAATTTCAGTAATGCATGCTTAAATTGAAATTGTTATTTTTTTAAATGTATTTATTTTTATTTTTTTTAACTCGCACGGTGAGATTAGAGTCGTAATCTTGACGAATCGCAATTTGTAACATAATCCATGTGCCCTCCACCCACCCCCACTCTCTTTGCAGTTCTCGGACTACATCCTGCAGCAGGTGAATGAGGGTAAAGGTCGACTTGCCCCTGGCTTCGACCCGCACAGGATCATCGAGAACATGTTCACCAACCAGGACCGCGATGGCGATGGCAAAATTACGGAGAATGAGTTCAAACTGAAGGCCGATGAGCTACAAGAGCATGATGAACTTTAGGCAGCGACCAGGGTCCTGAAGCCACCGTTTTTATTAGCCACAGCCATGCTGAGAATGTTCCATCCTTCCCGGATGCACAGGTAACACAGGACGCTGAACGGACAGTACAAAGAATGTTTTCAGTTTCAGTCAATTTTTAAAAACTTTTTCTTTTGTCCCCCCCCCCCCCCCCAGTTTTACGTATGTAAATAGGATCTTTTTGTATTTTTCTGTTGAGGTTGATATTTTTGCGGATACCTTGCTGGACTATGAACTAAGCATAACATTCTGGAACATTCAAAGGCACATTACCATGGTTAAATTGTCAAAGCAGCCCCCCAGACTTTAGCCCGGGTAAGCCTGTGCATTAAAGCACCCCTAGGAATATTTCAAGATTAGTGTGATTTGGCTGACAATCTGACATGCGGAGCCAGTTTGAATAGTTTGTTTAAAAAATATTGACTAGACCAGGAGTGTCAATCTCCAGTCCTGGGGGGGCCGGAGCCCTGCACAGTTTTTGGTTTACCCTCATTTAACACGCCTGATTCAATTCCTTGTGCTAATTACCACACAGCTCTTGAGCTGAGTCATTTGTGGTGGAACAGGGAAAGAACTAAGATACACTGGGTTCCGGCCCCCCAGGACTGCAGTTTGACCCCCCTGGACTAGACAATTACCTAGGGGCTACTTAAGGTGATTCTTTTAAGTTGTGAGTTTGCAAGTGCGATTACAAGTGTGTGTGTGTTCATTTTGGTGGTGGGGGGGTTGCCTTCATGGCTTTAAGTTTAATTCTTTTATACATTGTTTGTCCTTTCCATCTGTGGAAGTTTAAAGGACAAAAGGAATTCAAAATAGACACTCTGTAACCGGAGATGATTTCTTTATTGAATTTCTCATGCAGGAGGTCCCCCAGACAGTCACCATGCTTCATACACGTGGGGAGTGGGTAGGTCCCCCAGACAAAGTCACCATGCTTCGTACACGTGCGGAGTGGGTAGGTCCCCCAGACAAAGTCACCATGCTTCGTACACGTGGGGAGTGGGTAGGTCCCCCAGACAGTCACCATGCTTCGTACACGTGGGGAGTGGGTAGGTCCCCCAGACAAAGTCACCATGCTTCGTACACGTGGGGAGTGGGTAGGTTGTTATGCAACCCGTCACTCATTTTTCTCCTAAGTCATGTCACTAAATCTGTTTTCAGTCCTCAATCTCTAAAAAGTTGTTTCCAGCGCTAATATGATGTTTATGTGATTCTTATAAAAACCGAATTACAGGAAATGTTTCTATATTTGCATAACAGGAAAAAATAGGAGCCATCTGCTGACTCCTGGATCACCATAAGCTCCAAGGGCAGACACTCTTGTTCTCTCCCCTCCACACACACTGCAGATTCCTGTGAGGGCAGCGCGACCCTTTTGGCTAAATAGTCAAGTCATGTTACTTATTTGTATAGCGCATTTAAAAATAGCAGGGGTTGGACCCAAAGTGCTTTCCAGTTGATGGCAAAATGGATTAACAAGTATTACATAGATAGTAATATGTAAGAACAACAACATGAAAACATGTATACGAAAAATAAGATTTAGATTTAAAAAATTAATGAAATGTAATACAACAAAGAGGAAAAAAACGTAAAAGGACAATTAAAAATTTGTATTATTAACGTGAATTAAAAGTAAATTAAGAGTGGACTTGATAAAATGACATCAATAGTACAGCAGGACTTTATGTTGGATGGGAGACTGTTCCAGTCTTGGGGGTGGGGGGGGGGGGGTTACAGAGAGAGCCTGGTCACCTTTGGTTTTGAGAGGTGAGTGGAGGACTCAGAGAAATTGTGATGACCTAAGTGGCTGGGGGACAGTATATGGAATTAGCAGGTCGGAAATGTATCATGGGGCTAAAGCATTGATCACTTTAAAAACAAACGGCAAAATTTTTAAATCAGTTCTGTATTTCACAGGTAACCAATGCAAGTGAGCTTGAATAGGAGTGATACTCGCTAAATGCTCTAGTATATTATCCCAATAGGTAAGAGATTACATGGTAGATCCAAAAAAAGTTACTGAGTAAAACGATATAAAAGCAGTTCCTTTAATAAATGCATAATTGAATATTGGTATGAATATTATTCCCCACCCCACAGGACCAGGGACATATGCTTTTTACTGGTTAATATGTTCTCTGATGCTGATGGGCAGTTTCCAGTTGTTCCCATCTCTTGGTACATCCACAATGTTCTTTCCCCCAGCAAGCTGCTCCTGCAGCTTTCCCCAGTTCCTGACTGGGCAGGGACATTCACAAATACACATATCGACAAGCCAAGGCCTGACCACAGTCCCATCATGCACTTCTTCTCCAGCAGGCCTTCTTTCCTGGTCTCCAGTTTTTCTACCACACAACACCTCCGACTATTGGTTTCAAAAACCAGTTGTGACTTAGCCAAATCAAGGTTGATTCAAGACTTTTACTGAGGCTAAGGGCAGTGAAAGAGTAGAGTCTCCACAACAATGCTGCTGTGTACTCAGTCACCTGGAGCGCATGATTTACGGGTGAAAGATATGCTGCGTGAGTCTGGTGTACTGAATATCAGTATATGGACTGAAAAACAGTGTTCTTATATAGAAGTAAATTATATGAGTTGACTTACCCATTTTTTACCAGTGTGTATGTGGTTTTAATAAATAAATGATTGTGGCTCTGAATTATTTGTATCATATCTAATATTGTCTGAAACATTTTCTGACCCTTCATTTATGTGATGCCCTTATATGTTTGGATACAGCAGATGTATTTGGCATTGTGGATTAAATTGAACAAATGAGCTACACATTACACAATGGTGTTGCAGGCCCCGCTCTGGAACATGACACCCCCTGCAGAGGTAATGCTCTATGTATTGATAATCAGGAGGCTGTAGGCTTACCCCTGGGGAGTCATCCCGTCAGAGGAAACCGAATATCAACTTGTTTCAGGAGGTAGTGGCACAAGCAGGAACACCATGTACCAGGACCATGTCTAACAATCCAGTTAGTATGTGTGCTATGCACCAGATTACTAGTGTCAATATTATTAGCACAATGGAGAATACTAGAAAACCAAGAAAGATGCATCATTGCTTCATTCAAGTCTTCAGTTTATTGAATAATCATGAGGTGTCTTGAAAGCCATGCAGGGCTTTATGAGGCCATCGATCTTCCAGCTGCTCATCTGGGTTACGGGATACTTTTATTATGTTTATTAGTGCATTATAGAGAAGAACCTCATAGAGCATTCATAATGCAAAATAAGCATGGCTATAATGTGTTATGCTTTTTTATAAATAGCTATAGCCATGTTTATAATACTTTATGAATGCTTTATAATGCAGTATGAATGTATAATGCATTATAGATGGGTGCTTTTGTCGTGGAAATTTCACTGAGTTGATTGTTTAAGAGTCTGACAAACTTTATTGTACCGCACTCAGGCACTCGGCAGTCTCTCATGCGTTTTGCGCTCTGTTCCTCGAACAAGTGCATACATCCTTTATAGCCAAAATGCACCAGTTTACAGACAGTTCAAGGAGGGGTCGGATATCTTTGGACACCAGCTACTTCTGCTTAATGGGGTCCACTATCAGTTCAAGGCAGGGTCGACCTATTTATGATCATCCAGGTGGTTTCATTACCTTATTTAAACAAGTTGAGTTCAACCAATTTCTTCATCTCATTTCCCCATATGTTCCTTGTATGTTTCCACGTATCCTTGACCAATAACATACATACATTTCTCATATTGGTTTCCGCATACCAACACATGTTAGTTCCTTACAAAATGCTTCTTATCTAAAAATGAAAACCTATTACTTAAGCAAGCTTGCATTATTGCATTATATGTTTAGTATATTAAATGTCTCAAAGCAGAATTTAATCGTTGTAATTGTAGTTGAATCAACAGTTATGAGTTTCATTATTAATTACTGATTGAATTTGCATTGAATTTACATAACTAAAGTGTTACTGTGACTTTTAAAGTTAAAAGGTACAAATTAAGTACTTGATCAGTATTATCCCTGTTAATCTGTTAATCTTCCATGTGCATAACCTATAACCAGAATACTCTAACCATCTTATTACTTTATGTGCATATTAATCTAATTACACAAAGTTTTTGTGACAAGCAGGAATGTAAGAAAGGAAGATAATGTCGTCAAGGACATGAGTCTGGCTGGTCTAGCAACTGGCTGAGTGTGAGACTGATAAGGGCCGTCTAGCGGGGCATCTGTGAGGAAACAAGTGCTGCCGTGTACCTCCTAGTTAGGAGTAATCTCAGCGCGAGTCCTTGAGCCACCTTCTGCAAAAAAAAATCTAGGGTATAAGAAGCCGGAGAAAATAAATATCCGGGAACTGGGGAAAAAATGTTGGTTAGTGTGTGACCTTCTCTTAATGATGATCAATACAAAACTCATCAAGAAATATTAAATCATATTAGGAATCTTATTCTGATTCCATGTCTAAGTTTTGTGGACCACTGAATTTGGGGGCTCGTCTGAGATGGAAAGATTCTGCTGATTGTGGGACCCATAAAAACCTCCAGACCCGGCAGAGGACGACAATCATCTGGAGGTCTGAGCCAAAGTTAGAACACTCCACTCTGGGTCTGATATGGTTCTGAACCAAGAAATTTTGAAGTGAGAAGTGAAACGGGGGGTGAGGTAGGAGAACATTTCTGTACTATGATGAAAGGGGGTTTGAGTTCGTGCCTGTTTCCATGCAGAGTCCTGCTACAGTCAGGTTCATGTTCTTTAATTTGTCACTACTCTTTCCTATGGACTGCAATTGCATCAGCTGTAATGGACACTATGGTCAGTGATGACCCATAGTAGCAGAAATCGTATGCCAATGCATCATACACAACCTATATGTCCCGGACTCCAGTTGGTTGGTAATGAAACTGACTACTCGTTCAGGCTCACTATAATTTCTCCGACGGTATAGCTGCAAATTTCTGAGCCTCCTTCTCAAATGACGAACACTAATATGACAATTTTCTAGCACTCGAATTTTTCCCCACAGTTTGAAGTCTAACTTGTTTTTTTACAAACAATTGCAATATAACCACTTATGATATTGGTGCAATATACTTTTACTTTACTGTGCAATATACACTTTTACTTTTCCTGTAACTTTTGGACAAAGGTACTTAGATTCCTGTACAGAGATTTTCTATCTTATTTTATTTATTAGAATGTTTAACATTGCGGTAATTTGTTTTATATTTCATTCCTATTTTTATACTTGTATTGTTCTTGTCTTCGTGTTTATATATGTGATTGTGCAGTCGCAATGTGAGCAATTAATAAAGTCTTCTCATTATGATTATGATTCCGATTGGGACAGTCCACGATCAAAGTAAAATCTGATGCATTCGTCCATGAGAATAATACTAAACCTCGAGATCATGGGAAAGTGACATGGGTTATGTCGAGATCACAAGAAAAAATAAGTCGTGATCTCGAGATAGCGAAAAGGAAAAAAAGTTGATACATGTCCTCTACAGAAATCCGTGGGGGGGAAGAGACCGTTTTTTCATCTAATTTAAATTTGAATTTGAAATGCGGCCACGTGACGACAGTACTACAGCAAACGTTCGCAGTTCTGGTTTTCTTTCACCAAACTGGTATTCACTCCAGATTCCATATACATCAGCTTTGATCATAGGACATAAACTTCAATTGGACTCGTTTGGACCAAATCAGAGGTAATTTTTTACAGTCTGATTTATAGATAGTTAATCCAGTTGATTTATGTTTTAGGAATTTAAGAAGACGATAGCAGCCATTGAAACTGGATTGATTAATCCTGACCTGCCTTAGCCATCATTAACAGATGTCTGTAATTTCACCAGACATTTGAGGCATTATAATATCAACTACTTTCGGGCTCCATGTGTGCGTAGATAATTCAGTTCTACATCAGTGGGAGTGCTGTGAGAGAACGGCAGATTAGTCCAATTAGGGAGATGATTAGTCCGTCAGGTGTGTAGGATAAACTGAAGCAGGCACAGCTGGTCTGAATGAGGATAAAGAGACTGAACATGACGCTGCTCATAATCCACTGTGTACAAGATTCTCATCGTGTGATTAGTTTAATGAAACAGAAAAGACTTATATGTTGAATCTATCATCGGAGTAAGGTGGCTAGCTAAAACACGGTAATCTAGTTGGTCGCCTACATGAGTATTGTGCGAACAAGCTTAAAAGAAGTTCAGTGGAAGAAACATCCGTTATGATAAATGGTTTCTCGGCTACAGGTATGTATGAATATACTTAAGCTATATATTCCTTTTGGTTTTCCTGTCAGCCAGTACGGGACCATGCAAATGTGTAAGCTTAATCCTGCTCTTCAGTTTTCTTTAAATGGGAATAGTTTATCTCTAGGGACACGTGTCCAGGACCAGAGAGCAGTGATGGGCGGTAGCGCCGCTTCATGTGCGACCTTCTACTCTGCTTCTACTGCCTATCGAAACACGCATGCGTATGGCAGCGCCATGAGCTCGATACTTCAGTTTCAATTTCTGCCCTGAATGCACTGCGGCTGTCTGTGTAAGCGATGCTGCTCTCCATTTCCGCTCCCGGCTGTCACGTGACTCGGCAGCGCCAGGCAAACAAATACGCTCATATTACAGGTGGCTTTGTTCTACTTTCCATATAATCTACTGTTACACCATGAGGGGTTAATTATACAATAAGCCAAATACTAATTTACTAATTTCTAAACAGTGTCTAATATAATGCAGACACTAGAAATAGGAACTGATACTAGGCCTGCAGGATGGGGTGACCTCACTCCATGCAGTTGGGAGAAATCAGGAACTCGTAGCAAGAGAACAGGTCAAGATGACCTCGTACCAGACACCAGGAAGACGGGAACCCATCAGATAACCAATGCTTCTTTTAACTTTTGCACAACATAAAGGGGGGGGGACATGTACTCACTGGCTAACTAGAGCAAATGTCGAAATATGTTGTAGTCACGTAGATGGGAAAAGTACAGAAAAGGGGGGCCATACCCCAAAAGGCCTATAAAGACCCAGAGCCGACACCTAGGGTTCGAGCTTCTTACTGTACATGCTGAATGTATGTCAGATGGTTGCTCCCTGATTGCAATCTGAATAGAGAATAAACTGGTGACTTGCACCTACTCCTCTACTGTGCTGTGAATCTCTTCTCATCAACGGACCCGGCGGAGTTCGACTCCAACCATGTTCTTGGGGTGTGGTCTGATGATGTCCTGGTAATGTTTCTTACACTTGTTTTGTTATTGGTGGTTTCGCAGGGATGTGTGTCTTTTAAATGGGAACTGTACAAGGTCTGTAGCACATTGAGGAAGGCAACTCGCCAAAATGCATCTGTGTTGTGTGCTGACTTAGAATAAATCTGTGTTGAAGCAAAGTGCAACCTTTTTTTATTTATTTTTTATTTTTTAACTTGACCGATTTTTCTTTTTAGGTCCAGCACTCTGACAACTATACAACTAAGAGTGAAGCCTGTTCTACTGTGTCAGATTAATAACCAAAAACCAGCCAGGTAGAGGGCAAACGCAACTTACTAATGCCAGAGATATCTGTCAGTGCCTCAAATCAGAGGATGACCACAAGTGACCTTCAAAAAGAATGGGAGACAGTAATTAGTATGAAGTGCACCAATAGGACACTAGCACAAGTCCTGTAAAAGCAAGAAGAAGCCCTTCATCACGTAGCACGTAGCCATACATTGAGAAATGGGTAAAACTGAGATTTTCTGCTGTAGTCTCTTAATTTTTTTCCAGAGCTGTATAGTGTGGAAGAAAAATCAATATTATGCAAATCATGTATATCAATGCAATAAGTAATGAAACTTACCATTTGTTATAACTGTTAATTGTAATTATATATGATTATATAATTACCACTTTGATTTGTAGCAGAAAAATGGCATGTTGCATTTATTCTGTTAAACAGTAATATTAGCTTGCAGTTGGAAGGAAAAGGGGGCTTTCGGCATAAGAGGAACTAATATATATTTTTGATAGCTTGTTGTGCAAGAGGACCGGATCAAGGTACAGACCTGACCCGAGAAGTAAGGCTATTGCAAAAGAATAAGGCAGGAATATGGGGAAGTAAAATGCAGAACTTGTTTATGAGATTGACCCTGTCTTTAATTGATAAGGGCGCAGGATAATGATCATGGAAAGAACCAAACTTGTGTTGACCTGATGAACGTGTTCCATCACAATTGTAACTAATGCCCATAGGGTCAAACCCCCCTCCCTGTTCTCCTCTTCAGCTGACTTCATCAGCTGACTGCAAGCTGTTGCAATTTCTTGGTTATAAAAGTTGTAAGCACCTGTTGTTTGGGGAACAGGTCACAAGATGCATGAAACATTGCTGAGTGTCTGTTCCCCAAAACTTTGGCAAAGGAAATGAGTTTAAGAGTCTGACAACTTTATTGACTTTCTTTTCGCAATACATACAAAAATTACTAGGGGGAACTGGAGTTGCTGAATTGTAGGTGTGAAGGGGCTGTGTGTGCCCTGTGTTGGGTTCGTGCCCTGTCCTTTATTTCTGGCCTTGTGCCAGTATCTTCCCCCATGGGCTGCATAGGTCGACCTGGATATAGAGATGGATGGTTGCATGTTCTGAAAATGTCTTGGTGTTGAACTTTTGAGATGTATCTGTGGCTCATCCTCTTCCAGCCATGCAGCCAGGGATCATAGCAAAGACTCGAGGACTACAAGCACCAGGGATCATAGCAAAGACGCAAGGACTACAAGCACCTGATCCAGATTCTAAAGGTACAGATGCTAGAAATGGTCAGAGTGGCCACAGCTCTTTTGCTGATCTATTTCTGAAAATGTAAGGGTGTGAATGTAAAAAATGAATTTCAACAGCTTTCTCAACAATTGAGACTAGTGTCTGTCTTCGGTAGCAGAAAAAGAAATCCCCACCCAGGCATACAAGACCATGTGGAACCACCTTAACAGCAAATTGAGAAGACAACCAGTCATAGGTCAGTTTTCAGATTCCATTCTTCAATGTATTTTGTACTATAAAGTTTCACTGCAATAGAATGTGTCTGTGTGAGTGTTTTAGGGCTGTCATTTTTTCAAAAATTTAAGTAATGACACGCAATTCCTTAGATTCAAATACGTGTGATTTGTGACCTGTGCCCCCCCCCCCCATTCTCTTCAGTATTATATTAACAGTCCATTCAGCATCACATTTGCATGGAGCCCCTAAGAAGTTAGCATGGGAAAATTAATTTTTGAAATGGTTTGTTCCCTCGATACTTCTGCATTACGAATAATGACTGTATTCTGTCGGTTTAAAGGACAAAAGATGGAATTAACAGACTAGAGTATGAACCTAAAATGACACAAACGCATCCAGTTAGGTTTGCTTTAAGCATTAAACTATAGCGGACAGTGCACACCATGTAACTTCCATATGTGTGTTTATACACATTTAATTGCACCTCTTATATGCAGCTTTATATGCAGTTTTCCGGCTGTAATGTCTTTCAATATTTTTTTTTAATATATATTTCAGTGATGCACTTCATGTTGAATAGTCCAGCTGTCTTGCTTATAGTCTCAGTGTATGGACACAGCACAGTTGCTAATAAATATGTATAAAACATATAATATGAAAGTTACATGGCCAGTTCCCACATCCCATGTGGTGGCGCGTAACCTTGAAAAACTGTCATCCAAATGATGAAAAAGTGTATTTTGAGACACAACGAAAGAAACGATAAAGCATAATATGAAACATAGATGTTTTTTATTTCCATACATATTGTCACATTGCACAGCGCTCATTGGAAGGTAGCATTAGTTTCTGTAGTGCTAATATGGTGAAATAATCATGGCTTGATTCTTTGTCCTGGAGGTCTGGGGGGGATGGCTGAAGCCTAGTCCAAGCAATAGAGCAACAAATGGTGCAGGACAGAGGTAAATCCTGAACAGGACTCTAGTCTATCGCCGGGCATGTAAACAAGATTGCACCCTATGGATTATTTGGAGACCTTCTTTGGACTACAGAACGTGTGTGCACACACACACACACACACACACACACACACACACACACACACACACACACACACACACACACACACACACACACACACACACACACACACACACACACTATATGGTCAAAAGTATTGGGACACACCTCTTAATCATCAAATTCAGTTGTTGCATTCAGACCCATTGCCACTGGTGTACAAAATCAAGCACCTAATCATGCAATCACGTTGCTCTGAGGAGCTCAGTGAATTCAAGTATGGTACTGTCATAGGATGCCACCTTTTGCAATAAGTCAATTCGTGAAATTTCTTCCCAGTTAGATATTCCACAGTGAATTGTGATTGGTATTATTGCAAAGTGGATGCATTTTAGGAACAAAGGAAACTGCTACCAAGTGGCAGATGACGTAAAGTAAGAGTTTGATGAAATGGGCTTCCATGGCCGAGTAGCTGCATGCAAGCCTCATATCACCAAGCACAATGCCATGTGAGATGCAGTGGTGTAAAGCATGCCACCACTGGACTCTGGAGCAGTGGAAACCATTCTCTGGAGTGACAAATCATGCTTCTGTCTGGTAGCCTGATGGAGGAGTCAGTTTGGTGGATGCCAGGACCTGTGTGTGCCTACCTGCATTGTGCCAACTGTAAAATTTGGTGGAGGAGGGATAATGGTATGGGGTTGTTTTTCAAGGGTTGGGCTAGGCTTCCAGTGAAGGGAACTTTTAATGCTTCTGCATACCAAAACATTTTGGACAATTCTATGCTTCCATCTTTATGGAAACAGTTTGGGGGAAAAGGCCCTTTTCTGTTCCAGCATGACTGTGCCCTTGTGCACAAAGCAAGGTCCATAAAGACATGTTTGGGTGAATTTGGTGTGGACGAACTTGATTGGCCCACACAGAGCCCTGAACTCAACCCTACTGGACACCTGTGGGATGAACTAGAACAGAAATTACCTGCCAGGCCTTCACGTTCAACATCAGTGCCCAACATCAGAGATCTCATATGAGTAGTGAATGAGTCAATGAAATCCCATGTCCTCTATGGAAAATGGCTGATCGAATGCAAGCATCTCCATTGTTTTAGTAGTTGTCTAACTCTGGTGCTGCTAACTTTGAATATTGAAATTGAAGTTTAAATATTGACCAAGACTGACACATCGTACTGATGCCTATACCGTGATTTTTTTTAAATTATTATTTTTTTTTATATAGTTATTGGCTGATTCAGATATAAGAACTATACAAACGAGAGAGGCCATTCGGCCCATCGAGCTCGCTTGGGGAGAACTTAACTAATAGCTCAGAGTTGTTAAAATCTTATCTAGCTCTCATTTAAAGGAACCCAAGGATTCAGCTTGCACTATATTATCAGGAAGACTATTCCATACTCTGACTACACGCTGTGTAAAGAAGTGCTTCCTTAAATCCAGTTTGAAATGTTCTCCCGCTAATTTCCACCTATGGCCACGAGTTCTTGTATTTGAACTAATGCTAAGTAACTATTAGGTTGAACAGCATCCAAACCTGTTAGAATCTTATAGACCTGGATCATGTCCCCCCCTCAGTCTCCTTTGCTTGAGGCTGAACAGATTTAGCTCAACTAACCTTTCCTCGTATGACATTCCTGTAAGACCAGGAATCATTCTTGTGGCCCTACGCTGCACCTTTTCTAAGGCCGCAATGTCCTTTTTAAGATATGGTGACCAAACCTGATATCGAGCATTACTTTTTACTTGGCTAGCTAGTTAGCTACTTTGTGTGTAGCTAACCTAGCTAGCAAAAAGAATGGATTAAAAAGAGGTGTTTCCTAAAGGCAATGCAGTGCAAGGATCATCATTGTAGCACAAAGATCACCCTAGTGCTTCCTTTTTGAATATCAATGAGCCTTCCTCTGCTATTTTTTGTTTTGGAAATTTGCACACAGATGCTGCTGCTTTGCGTGTCAGCTGACAACACACCAGAGCATCCATTCCAGATGTAGGACTACCTCCAAGGAGGATTTAAATAAGGATGATTAAATCCATTAACTGATCCTGATACTACAGATGGATGCAGTTGAATTGCCACCTTAATAATCACTGCATCTGTACCCCCCCCCCTCCCATGGTGATTGGTAAAAACTGTTAAATGGCAGTGCCCCATCAGAAGATTCTGGCCTGGGCAGTTTCCCATCTTGCCATTGCCAAGATCCATCCCTGGTGCTGCAGATGGATATTCTATATAAAAAAGCATCAGAGATTGTTAGCATCTTCCTAGTGGATTCCTGTTTTTTGAGTTACATTTGCTCTTACAATATGCTGCTGAAGCCATTTTGGTTAATACTTGGGCTGCACAATATTACAGCCGGCGTCCTGTCAAACGTTTCGCCCATTATCTAAAGCTTCGGTGATTATTGCGCATGTGTCATAAAATCGCGATGTTGTATTCTGCAGCCCGAGTTGATATTAATTCATTTTCCCTTGCTTAGACTTAATTAGTGCTGTACTTGTATACTCAAACATGCATTATGTAGTCATTTAAGGAAAGGTGGTTCATTTGTTGCAAGGGATTGGCTACATAACGTATGGTTTGGTGTTCTGTCACGTTTTGGCACTTCTCTCTTGTAGAATGTGAACCTAATGATGTGTATCCTCTGCAGGTCTTAGAGCTATTGTGGAGTACCATGAAGATAACCAGGCTCCCTACATGATGTGTGAGGCTTGTGCAGCACGGATACCACAAGGGTTTATTGTTGGGCACCTGATTAGCGCAGAACATCGGTACAAGTACATTGTAAGTTGCCTGGAGTTTAAGACTACTTACTCTTTCATGTGTGATATTGTCAAAGATTGCTGTTATAGGTCTGTTGTAATCTTACTTACCTTGATGATGATCTCCTTTGCTTCCCACTTTGACTGCCCTTTGTGAATTGAGTATAGGTCCAGTCCCCTAGTTAATGGATAGGAGTAGGGCTGCAACAATTTGTGTAACTCGAATAACTCGATTACAAAAAATCTTCAGTGCAAATTCTTTGCTTCAATGCTTCATTTAATCCACACGACTATGTACTGCTCGGGGTTGATTACTGTCGCAGTGTGCTTACGCTGCATTACGTGTAGCAGAATGATAGAGAAAACAGTGGCGACACTCCCATAGGGACCCATTGTTGACATCCATGGCATTGAATCACGTCCGTTTCCATTGATTACCTGGCACTAGATAAAAAATGAGTCTCTACGGACACTTCAAGTGCTTTTATATGCTTGTGAGGCAGAATAGTCAAGTTGTAATCGCTAAATATACAGAATACAATAATGCACTCAGCCTCCTCTAAACTTGCATAATTAGCCTAGAATTTGGCGAAGAAAATGCATGACAGATATTAAAAGTCCAGCTATATTTGACTTCTTTCACAAATGTTGTTCACCACAATTGTCAGTGGTGGCGCATTAAAGGACAGCCACAAAGTGACACTGCTTCAGTTATGGTGCAGTTTGTTTAAAAATGAAGTAGGCCTCACATCTATACAGTGTCCCTGTGTATTCTGGAAATGTTTAAGCTTGATTCTAATTTGATAATTTCATTTGTCAGGGGGTTATATATTATATTTTCAAAATTTAGGAAAATTGATTACTGTGATCATAGAAAAAAATATGCAATAATATCCAGATAAACTATCGTATACTTTAAAATTCTTCCTGAGAAAAGCAGTTGGTTTCATTGCTGCATCTGCTGCTTTTTCCCTATAGAAATCTCTACATCCGAAACTGATCAATGGCTGGAAGGATGACCCAGATTTCTCAGAGTATCAGGATGCTCTTGAGGAGAAGGCTAAATACCTAGAGATGAAAGAGGGGCTAGGGGACATCCAGGTAATCCACAGGTTCACTTCTTGATCTAATTTATATAACATTTGCCCAATGCATCAAGATAAAGGAAAAAGACATATTCAGAAACCCACAGCTGTTTTGTTTAATTTTGACTGACTGTAAGGCTTTGTCTAAACAAAAAGTCAGCATAAGTTTTAAATTACCCGCAAACCAGGTGAACTACGAGCACTTCAATGTAGTCATTTATGCAGCTGAAAATATTTTCTACAATACCTGCAGAATTGTGAGGTTTCATGAGGTCTGTTGAGCCTTCACTGGTTACACTGGTAATGTGACTTTGGCTTAAACTGAAATTTAGGCACGTTAACAAACAGTGTTCACCCTGGTGAACTTAGGAGTACTGTAGTAAAGTAATGTATTCTAATTCAGTGAATGTGTGTGCAGTTGCATAGAAATTGTGCCTGTTTCTGAGTGATCAGTCTTGTTGCCCCCTTTTGTTTGGAAGATAATGAAAAAAGGGAAGGCTGGTTTTGAACTAGTGGTTCTGCCGTCTTCTGGCAAATGTAAGTTTTTCACCTCACTGCTTATCCTTGGACTTTTGTACAACGTGGATTCACAACCTATTTTCAATGAATACCCCCTTCTTTATATTTCCAGACCAGATGCATGGGTGGATAGGCCCAAAAACATCTGTTAAAAATCTACCAACAAAAAGAGAGCATGAAGGTGAGTAACATAGTAACCATAAGTAACGTAAACATGCCATTTTATTAGAATGCCATTCTTCCCTGATTTTGAAGTACAGTGGTGCCTTGCAACATGAACGTAATTCATTCCAGAAGGCTGGTCGAGCTGTGATTTGGTCGCGGTCCAAGTTGAATTTTCCCTTAAGAAATAATGTAAATGAATTTAGTCTGTTCCAGACCCCCAAATGATTAAACCCATCTACCTACCTAACTAATGATAAAAAGCATTAACAATCAATATAAAACTAATACACACCCAATTATAGGCCAATCAGTTTATCTAGCATTACTGAAAAAATAATGGAAGCTATAATCCAAGTGAAAATGGTAGATTACCTGGATGCAAATAACATTCTGAGGGATAGCCAACATGGATTTAGGAGAGGTAGATCCTGTTTAACGAGTCTACTTGAGTTCTTTGAGGAAGCTACAAGTGAAATTGATCACAAAAAGACCTACGATGTGATCTACTTAGATTTCCAGAAGGCTTTTGATGTTGTCCCCCAAAAATGGCTCTTGCTAAAGCTCAAAGCTGCAGGGATTTTTATGGAACTGTGGCAGCTTGGATCGAAAACTGGTTAACTGACAGGAAGCAGCGAGTAGTAATTAGAGGCACAATGTCACAGTGGGCCTGCGTTCATAGTGGGGTACTGCAGGGTTCAATTTTAGGACCACTATTATTCCTAATTTACATTACTGATATTGACACCAATACATACAGTAAACTGGTTAAATCTGCAGACGACACCAAGGTGGGTGGTGTAGCAGATACTGATCTAGCAGCAGAGAGGCTACAACGGGATCTGGATTTAATTAGCGACTGGGCTAATACTTGTCAACTGACATTTTAAAACAAATTTGAGGAAGCACTTCTTTACACAGCGTGTAGTTAGAGTATGGAATAGTCTTCCTGTTAGTGTAGTGGATGCTAAAACCCTGGGTTCCTTTAAATCAGAGCTAGATAAGATTTTAACAACTCTGAGCTATTAGTTAAGTTCTCCCCAAATGAGCTTGATGGGCCGAATGGCCCCCTCTTGTTTGTAAATTTCTTATGTTCTTAAAAAGCATAGATACAAAAGCAATAAACATGAAGTAAATGAGAATCCCACATTCCGAAATGAGAGCAGGCAGACGTGCACCACCTTCAAGTCTCGCTATAATTTCCTTTTTAAATTCTACAGTTATTCTCACTGCTTTCCTCTTTGGTTTGCTATTATCACTCCTTACTTTCTTAGGGGCCCTGATTACGATTCTTAGGGGCTGATTCACTACATGTACTGTAAACAAAGAACCAAAAAAAACATCACAGAAACCAAGGTTTCGCACATTGAACTCATTAGAGAGGTACCACGAGGCTGAGCGCAATTCATAGGCATCATCAACATCCCAGTAGTTCCTTAAGTCCTTTGTGTCAGCCAATCAGAGATGCATCTTTGATCAGAGATGCAGGTCTGTGTTTTGTGTTCCGTGTTTTCGGTCGAGTTGTGGCTAAATTTTTCTTGACCGTTTTTCTAGTCCTTGAGCTTTTGTACAATGGCGATTCACACCCTATTTTCAATAAATACCCCCTTTATATTTCCAGACCAGATGCATGGCTGGGCAGGCCCAAAAACATCTGCTAAAAATCTAACAATAAAAAAAGAGCATGAAGGTGAGTAACATAGTAACCATAAGTTACATCAGCAAGCCGTTTTATTAGAATTGCATTTATTCCTGACGGGCGGAGTGGTGGCACTGAGGCTAGGGATCTGTGCCAGAAACAGGAAGGTTGTTGGTTCAAATCCTGTGAATGCCTGGAGTGATTTTACTCCGTTGGGCCCTTGAACAAGGCCCTTAACCTGCAATTGCTTCATGGTGGGTATGACATTAATCTACATCCAGCCCTATAAGGAGGTCCTCCAACTTACAGGGAATATCTTGGGGGTTGGTGGCATTCCAGCCACCAGAAAAAAACTCGCAATGGTCCATTTGGACTGGTGTGGTGCTGAGGTATTGCCGCTGCATGGCTGCACTCAGGTTCGCATCTGCAAAAGTGGTTTATCATGTAGTGGGTGCGGCAACGCATTAAGCCACAGCCCTTTCAGACAGTGATACTGAACCCAGTGAGGTTCAGAAGCTGGTGCCCCCCACAAGTCTTTGATCAGGTTGGAAATAATGGGAATGAATTTGGCCCTTTATCCGCTTTCAGCAGTTTGCTTTTACTCTTTCACCTGCCTGTAGCTGGATGTAATGCAGGTTTCCTCTTGAAAGTCTGAATTTTTCATAACTACAATGGTGTCTCCCCTCTGACCCAGCAGTCATTGTGAAAGAGGAACATGTGGAGCATCATGTAATCCATCAGTTACCTGCCTCACACACTGGGAGTGCTGACAGCCACTTGGGTGAGTCCCTTCCATGGTGGTAGTGATGGAGATTTAGGCTGGTAATATGGTTAAGTAAGGGAGGCTGGTAATATGGTTAGGGTTAGGGGGGTGCGAGGACAGCTTCTGTCTGATTCCTGTCTGCTGAACCTGCTGTAGAAGTTGGGTTTATGACCTAAAAATCTTAACCGTACTGAGGGATCCTTCTGCAGCTGTTCAGCAGAACTCCTGTCCATACTATGGGATGACTAACAGAACGGAGCCTGTGGCTGGTGAGCACCGCCTGCTGCCAATTCACCTGCTTGCTAACTTCCTTTATCCTGTTCTGTGTCCTTCACATCTAAGTATAGCATCCCGTCTGTTGCACAGGCCTTGTATAACCCCTATATATCTATTGTAAGGGAGGGACTTTGTTTAGGTTAACATGGAAAAAAAAGCGTGTGTGTGTGTGTGTGTGTGTGTGTGTGTGTGTGTGTGTGTGTGTGTGTGTGTGTGTGTGTGTGTGTGTGTGTGTGTGCGCAATATACAGTACAGATCAAGTACAGTTAATTTTCTAAATGTGCCCCTTAATGGATATTTTTATTTACTTGAGAGAAAAGGAAAACAAAACAAATATTAAGTGAATGTTGGTTTAGTAGGTCGACAGGGGCTTTTTATATAAAAAAAAAAAAAGTCATACTTTATTAAACAGTGGTTTACTGAACAAAGAAAAATATAAGCAATATGGTTTTTTAAAAAAAATTTTTTATTTGTTTTCCCCCCCGACACATGTTTTTTCAATTTGTTGATCAGTTTGCTTTTCAGCTTATAGGTCACATTAAAGGAGGGAACAGTTTTGAAACGATTTGTCTCATTTTCTTGCATCACAAAAACCTTGCATTCTAACATGGGTGTGTACACTTGTTTATATCCATTGTAGAGAATAGCATCAGACGCATCATCCGTACATCATTTTTTTTTTTTTTTTATACTGGCTATGCATTTCTAACTCTGGCTAATCCTTTCCAATCACTTCCATTCTAGCAGAAGGCACTTGGCCCAAATTGGGTCCATGCAGACAATCTCTCCGATCAGCTTTTGCCTCCAAATACCTGAGTGGCAAATGGACAAAAAGGATTGTTGGTTAGTTTTTCTTTTATCCCGGGAACCTACAAGCTTTTTTACTACTTGTATTCTGACTGAACTGTAGCTCTCATTCAGTATCCAGTATGTCTGCTCCAGTACTTATGAATATCAAAGTATCCATTTACACACCTGTGGAGAATTTTAGATTTTCTCGTTTCGCCCTTTTTGTGTGGTTTGTAGATGGTGATTGCTGGGATTGCTTGTTCTTTGTACAGCTAAGGTTGTGGCTCTCTTTAGGTTTGAGAGCTGTGGTTGAATGCCAAGCTGCTAAGGTGCCTCCTTTTTATGTCTGCAACGTCTGCCGTGTCAGATTCTCCTCCTGTGACGTCTTCAACCATGTTCAGAGCAACTCTCACTGCTGCTCTTATATTGTGAGTCAAATGGATATAGTTACTGGCTTAAGATGCATGGAACCTTGTAATTTTTTCTGTGGCTCTACATTAGTTAGCACTGTGTTTCTACCACTTACATGTTATCACTGACTGTCTGAACTGATAATGAAATGATAGGATTATTTAGCAGTGGAGGAGACTGATGTCATTGTCTGGTATTGTCTTTGCAGAGATCACGGTACCCTCACCTCATGGAGAAATTTGGAGTTGGGGTAAAACCCATCAAGCCAATTATCCTTCGTTCCATTGCCAAGGAGCTGTGTAGGACTGAGAGTGTGGGAGATACTCTGGTAACTCACAGGAATATGCCATAGGTCTTTATAAGGTTATAAATCAATCCGTATCTGTAAATGTGCAGGCCTATTCTGCCCCCCCAAAATGCTCCATGGACATCAGATAAATGACTCACTCTGTTCTTGGACCTCAAGCTTTGCTCTCAACTGAATACACTCACTGGCCACTTCATTAGGTACAGTTGTTCAACTGATTGCTGATATATCTATTCAGCCAATCATATGTCAACAGTATGATGTGTAAAATCACGCAGCTACAGATCAGGAGCTTGTTCACATCCAACACCAGAATGGGGAACAAATGTGATTTAAGTTACTTTGAATGTGGCGTGGTTGTTGGTATCAGACAAGCTGGTATGAATATTTCAGAAACTGCTGATCTACCGGGATTGTCATAGACAACCATCTCTATTCAGTGACAGCATTGATTTTGGCTTAGATGGACGAATTTTAAAAGGGGCAACAGCATCTTAAATGCCCTGGCAATACTGCAATAGTGAAGTTAGCTTCTCCATATCGGTCCAATGAATAAGCTCTGAACGAGGCCCAACGGCATCGTTAAACGCAGTTACAGATTTAGTAGCAGTGGAAGGCTTCTTCAGTCTGAAACATTGGGAGTCCACCCAAGACTTAGGGGCGTAACACTAGATTTTGAAAAAAAGGAACATACTCCTGTAAGGTAACAGGGAACTGAGACCACAGCCAGTAGAGGCTGACCAAAATTGGACAATGGAAGGTTGGAAAAACCTTGCCTGGTCAGATGAGTCTCAATTTCTGCTGTGACAGTTCAGGTTGGTGGTGTAATGGTGTGAGGGGATATTTTCTTGGCAGCTTTGGGCATCTTAGTACCAACTGAGCATCGTTTAAATGCCACAACCTACCTGAGTATTGTTGCTGTCCCTTTATGACCACAGTGTGCGCAGCTTCTAAAGGCTACTTCCAGCAACATAATGCGACAAGTCACAAAGCCCATGTAATCTCAGATTGGTTTCTTAAACATAACAATGAATATTCAAATGGCCTCCACAGTCGCTTGATCTCAATCCAATAGAGCACCTACGGGGTGTGGTGGAACGGATTAGCATCATGAAGGTGCAGCTGCCAAATCTGCAGCAACTGCATGATGGTGTCATGTTAACATAGACCAAAGTCTCTGAGGAATGTTTCAGTCACCTTGTTGAATCTATATTGCAGAGAATTAAAGCAGTTCTGAATGCAAAAGAGGGTCCAACCCCATACTGCCAAGGTGTACCTAATACTGTGGCCATTTTGTATGCATGGATGTACATCTCAAAAGCAAGATCATGAGATTTACGAAAAGAGGCATTTCAATGTATCTCTACTCTTAGTTTATTTGCCATTTGCATAAGTATCATTCATATTTCATGTAAGGTTTTTTGAAAGACGAAATTTAAGAAATTGGCAATTCTCTGAAACAATTTGCAACTGTTTACCAGGTGATAAAGCTCGACCTACCCACCTACCAGAAACTACAGAAAATTTCGACCAGGGAAGGTAATTCTGGGTTGCCTTAGGGATTTGGTATGAATTCTTATCAGTTGGCCTCGGTCAGTTTGTGTTTTAGCAGTGTCTGTTTGATCACTCCCAGCTATGAATGAACTACAGATTATGTTGAAGAACCAGGATTACCTCCATGATGCTGGGAACCTAAAGAAGACAGCAGGTGACTGTTTATTATGGTACCACTCATAAGGCTCTTTAAATTTATTATTTTTTAAATAACTGCATTCGTGTGTGTGATCGAATGCATTTGGAATTGTTTGACAGACGCATTCCAGGGACAGATGAAGGTGGAGGAAAGAGCTCTACCTGCAGCTACCCAAAGAGGTGAGGAGATGTTTTCACCCAGCAGAGTCTTCTGCTCAAAGCTTTCCACTACATGTCATCATGTTCAGTGCTGTGTGATGTTGCGACAAATGGTAACCGCTTTAATCTGACGACTTCAGCTGAAGTGAGCAGTGCTAAGACGCAAAACCCAGCACTTTCACCAGTACGAGGTCAAGTGACACGCCCACCTGCAGAAGACCGGGCTGAAAATGTACAAACCAAAGATCCACACATGCCTGTAGTGGGGAAGACATTACCAGGACCTGCAGAAGATATAAAGATGGGTGAGTGTTGTGTTGCTGTACAGTAACTTCTATTCCCTGCATTGTACCTCATTGCCATTATTCATCATATTATTTATGCCTCCATGTCCAAATTTTGTGTTCTGTTCCAGCCAGTGATTCAGAGAGGGAAGCCTTTGGTCCAGGCTGCTGGGCAATGTTAGCCCGGCATCTTGGAAAATTTGATATGAAGAAAGGCGAGTGAAACTGGTGGCTCTGTTCTTATTTCTCACCCAGAAACTGTGTGTAATGATATCGCTGTATGTGCATTGTGGACACTGACTATTAGGACTATAAAGACTGTGGTTGTCTTCTCACACCTGTGTATGCTTCTCCTGTAGTAATCACCAGAGAGGAGGTCACCTCTAAACATTTCATCCTCCCAGCTTCTGTTGTGGACCCCCAGTTCCTCCGGATAAAAAAGAGTGAGTGAAACCTGTGGAAATGGCAAGTTATTTTATCTGAATTGCCCAGATGGTCCATGAAAAGCAAGAGTTTATTGAAAACGGATGGATTGTTCACTGCAGCTCCTTATTTCATATTTAATTATCAAAAAATGTCCAGTTGAAGTGACCAGCAGAGTCATCATCACATATGGAGTTACATTAGTGGTTTTCTTGTCATAGAAATTATCTGTGTACCTGCTCAGCATTTTGCTTGTCTTTTGTCTTTTTTGGTTTCTTTCAGATAAATCTCCAAAATGCAGTTTTTTAGTAACTTTCTCTTTAAGGGTTTCTGTGAATGTATTTAAATGTAACATTGCAGGATCAGACTGTGAGAAGGCTGTGGGTCTAATCACCGATCCTGTCTCTCAGCTGGAGCTCCGATGGATGAGAGCCACCTGGCCAAGTTCATGCTGCCCTTCCTGAGTGGGAAAGCCCTCCCCGTCGTTGGTCAGTGAGTCACGCTTTGTCCACCCTTCTGCTGCTTATGACTTCTCCTGTGTACCTGAGCCCTATGCATGTCACGCGTGCTTCTGCTCTCCCTTCTGTAGGGCTTGGGAAGATCGTGGAGTGTCGCAGTTTCAAAGAGCCCACTTTCTACTTATGCCTAAGCTGTTCCCTAAAGCTGGAAAAGGCCAACATTTGTGGACACATTGTTCACTGGCATCACCAGTATTGTTACATGGTGAGTCTGGAAAACAGATTTCATAGCGAGATGGAGGGAGAACTTAATTTCAGAGTTTCTGTGTGAATGCTGGAAATTTTAGAATTTGTGGTCCTTGTGAAAACATTTGGTGCATGTCATTTTTTAACAATGATTAGCATACATTTAGTTTTAATTTATATTTAATCCAGTTTAGGTTTTGCAATTAATTATATTGGGCTGCTGCAAGCATTTTGGTAGGTGAGCCAATAACTGTTTCGATCTTTATCAAACTTTGTGCAGGCATTTTATGGTCAGGAATTGATTTACACACACACACACACACACACACACACACACACACACACAATTAAAATTAATTATATTTTGAAAGAAATCGTCCCAAAGGCAGATTTGACACTTGTCCCCGTTAAGACGATATGTCAAATTTTGATGGATCTTTTTCAGATTGCATGGGTGCGCACTTTCTTTAAAGCTTTAAGAAGCCCATGAGAATCATTGCACCAAATGTAATGTACCATTTTTATAATATTACGCAAAATTGCTTTACATCACTGTCTTCATCTACAGAGATTGGAACATCCCCATCTCCTGAAAGGCTGTGATGAGGGGTCCAGTGTGGTGAACACCACATACCTGGTGAAGCTTGCGCAGGCTTTGATGAGCACAGAGGGCATGGGCCGCGCCCAGGTGACTGTGCCCAGTGGCTTTGCCTTGCCACGTTTTATTCATTTTAACTATTAGTGGTTCACGTGCAGCTTTTTCAGGTGATGTCATTCCTCCATATATTACTTGCATTTATTTTTTGATCTATTTGTAGTTAAATAAGGCACCACAGTAAATCCTGTCTGCCATATACTTTTCAGTTAAACTCTCCCCAACAGCCAAGCTCATTCTTACAGTAATGTAGCATTTGGAAGCTGATTATTTAATGTGTGTTAATAGGTCAAAAAGCTGGATAGAAACTTGTACCAGAAGGTGGCGCCAGCCTGCTTTGACACTGGTAGGCTTGTTTTAAATGTTTTCTTTATTAGGGTATGGTGGTGGGCTTTTATACATCATTTTCACTTTGTGTGTGTGAATGCCTGTGCATATTCCCTTCCTAGCCCTGGAGAAGCTGAAGATCCAGAGAGATCAACTCCAGGGTGAACTGCAGCCCCAGATGACCTCTAGACCAAGGCTGGGTGTGTGTATTGGATGGCATTTTGTAAACGTGCCACTGTGTCCTGTGGCGTACTCCGTGCCAGTGTGTTCCGTGGCGTACTCCGTGCCAGTGTGTTCCGTGGCGTACTCCGTGCCAGTGTGTCCTGTGGCGTACTCCGTGCCAGTGTGTTCCGTGGCGTACTCCGTGCCAGTGTGTCCTGTTTTTTCCAACACCTGCATAATCAATTTTCTCTTAGTTGAGCCGCAGATATCAGTCCAGTGGCAGCAGTCATCTAAAGTACCCATCCCAGATCCAGGAGGACGAAACAAGCCTCAAGAATTATCTGGTAGGATGTCAACTACCTTGGGACTGCCAGCAGTGATCTCCTAATGTTTGATCCTTGATTTACTGTCTGAGATTGGAGGTCAGGTCTGGGGGCTTTATCATGAGTTTAGGCCATTGTCTGAGGTTGGAGGTCAGGTCTGGGGGCTTTATCATGAGTTTAGGCCATTGTCTGAGGTTGGAGGTCAGGTCTGGTGGGCTTTATCATGGGTTTAGGCCATTGTCTGAGGTTGGAGGTCAGGTCTGGTGGGCTTTATCATGGGTTTAGGCCATTGTCTGGAGCTACACTTGACTGTGTTTGTGATACCTGAAAACTTTTTGTCCTATAGGCTTCTTGGTGCCATTTAATTGTCACTAATCTTTTTCAAACACACACACACAAAGGAGCAGATGGTGTGCAGCAAAAGGCTTTATTAGGAAAGCGGACCCTGCAGGAACGTTTGTCTAGCTTAAGGGAAGACCCTTGTGTGCTGGGTAAGTACTGTGGGTAGGCTTATACTTTGTGGAGAGAGTGCACTGGGTGGGGGGTGAATACTGTGAATGCGAAGGAAAGTCTACAGTTCTGTGACCAAGTATTTGCCCCCTTCCTAATTCTCTCTATTTTGCTTATATATAGCACGCACTTGTATCAAATCTCCAAACAAATTTTGTATAAAACGAAGGAGAATCTGACTAAACACCACACAGGTTTAAAATGAGCATTCGATTTATTGAAGGAAAATGATTCACTATCACCCATATGACAAAGCCATCGCCTGCCTAAACTTAATACTTGGTTGTGTCATCTTTGGCAACAACAACTGCAATAAAATGCTTGTGGTCTGAGGAGATGTCTATCACTTTGGATAAATTTTGGCCTACTCTTCTCTACATAATTGCTTTAATTCAGCCACATTGGAGGGTTTTTGACTGTGAACTGCCTATTTTAAGGTCCTGCCACAACATGTAAATGGGGTTCAGGTCAGGACTTAGGCAAGAAAACATTTTTTTCTTCTCAGCCATTCAGAGATGGATTTGCTCCTGTGCTTAGAATCATTGTCCTGCTGCATAACCCAACAGTGACTTTGCTTCAAATTACAGACTGAAGACCAGACATTGTCCTTCAGTACTTTCTGGTGGACAACTGAATTCATCTGTACCTCCATTATGGCGAGTCACCCAGGCCCTGAAGCAGCAAAGCACCCCCACCATCACATTACCTCCACCATGTCTGACTGTGGCTTCTGTGTGTGGAAAGCTGTTAGCTTTACGCCAGATGTAGCAGGACCTATGTCTTCCAATTAGTTCCACTTTTGACTCATCAATTCACGGAACATTCTCCCAAAGCTGTTGGTAATCAGGGTGTGTTCAATGTTAGATGAGCCTTCATGTTCCTCGTTTAGCAGTGGTTCTTTGTCTCCCATGGGCGCCATTTTTGTCTTTCTAATCGTAGAATAAACACATTAACTGATCTGAGAGAGACCTGCAGTTCCTTAGATGTTCGTCTGGGGTCTGCTCTGACTTCTCTAAGCTGCTTCTTTTTTTTCCCATTTGGAGATGATGGCTTTCACAGTAGTTCACTGGAATCCAAGGGTTTGGGAAAGTTTTGTACTCCTTTCACAAGTGATATATTTCAGTAACTTTCTTTTTCAGGTCTCCTGAAAGGGCTGGCAGCAATCAAGCTTTGGTGTGTCTAGTTTAGTTTTAACCCAATAACGATTAGATTTGGTTCATTGGTTTATTTAGGGGGGCAGTTACTTTGTCACATGGGTAATATGGGTATTGGTCAGATTTTTCTTCCATGAATCAAATGTGGTGTTTGCTCAGGTTCTTTTGTTTTATCGTAAATTTGTTTGGAGATCAGAAACAAGTGTTATGAATAAGAAGAAAAATCTGGAAGTAGTTTGTTATGGCACTATGTAGCTGATTTGTATTTGTAGGAATTTTAGTGGAAGGAATCCAACACATTATTTAAGACAATTTGCATACTTGTTTGTTTTTATTAGTGTGCATCACAGTTAGCATTGGCCGCTTGGCAGTTAGAGCTTGTAATAAATGAATTCCCTTCTGCTTTTCTTCTGGATTTTTTTAAGCAGGGTCAGTCTGAATAAGTCACAGAACTCCTGACTAATCCCTGTGCCATGGCTGTCACAGGACTTCATTTTGTGCTGGAGTGTCGCTGTGTGGATGACGACTCCTGTCCGTACTACTACCTGTGTCAGACCTGCTCTCGCAGGCTGGAGGAGGATCAGATTGTGGAGCATCTCCATAGCTCACTTCACCAGTTCTATTACATTGTGAGTACATCACTTTGTTCTCTAAATAAAGCTCTCTGATTGTCTTGTCAAGACTCTGTGCTGACTGGTGCCTGGGCTAAGGATGCAGGTCTGAAAAGTCTCGGCCCTGGTACAGCAAACTTGTCCCAAAACCAAAATGTGGCTCAAAGTTGTACCTGAAAGGTCTTAAGGAGAGTCCTACAAACATAACACTCTTCTAGCAGAGGTGTCTGGGCTTGTATCCATATACAGCTGAGTGTGTATTTAAAAGAGGAAAAGTGTAGTAGTGGAGGTTTATACCAAAACGAGCTACAACGTGTGTTTGTAGACCTCTCATCGGCCCTGGGTACTAGAGGCAGTGAGAAGGACATCAAACCAGTTTTTACTGGGTATCAGTGAGCTGCTGAAATTGGCCACCATGAAGTTGAGGGAGACTGAGGGTTCTGGCGATGTCCAGGTAACTACGACACGTCCTCAGGGCGGGCCCTTGGATGCGGAGTCTTAGTCGTAACGCTTAATTCTGAAAGGACACCTTCATTTGTCACACACAAATACTTATAATCTATTTCTCGTTTGCACTATAATTAATGTTTTCTGTGACATAACAGTATAAACCAATGATATAAACCAGTGATATACACAGAGCCCTGGAGGGGCCACGGACATATTTTTAAAAATAATTACATGCACACAATGTACTAAATCGTGTGCATATTAATTTAATATGTCCATGAAATAGGGCCGTACAGGGGTTAGTACTGCGGCCTCACACCTCTGGGACCTGGGTTCAAGTCTCCACCATGGCTCCATGTGTGTGGAGTTTGCATGTTCTCCCCTGGAGAGCCTCCAGGATAGGCTCTGGACCCCCTGTGATCCTGACTAGGATAAGCAATTACAGAAAATGGATGGATGCCCATGAAATTATAGGTTTTGCTTATGAAATCCTTAAAATGTCATAGAATTTTCTGTCTTTATGCTGTTAATTTACTGTTTAGAGCTGTTTGTGTTTTTGTGAAGTGCATGAATATTATGGACTAGTATTTAAATTAATATTATGGATACAGTAGTAAATTTATTCACTCAAATAATAATGCATGTGTCTACCATTCCATATTGGTCTTATTCTGCTCGACCTGCCGCGAGTCTAAAATTTTCAACCAGCTCTCTGGTGAAAATATGGGGTTATGGCAATCTAATTCTTAATATCATTGACTGAGACTGAGGGTTCTGGAAATGTCCAGGTAACTACGACGTTCTCGGATGGGGGGGGCTTGGATCCGTCCCTTTCTGGGACTCATGCTGACACACCACTGTCTTACAGACATTCTCGGGGGGGCTTGGATCTGTCCCTTTCTGGGACTCATGCTGACACACCACTGTCTTACAGACATTCTCGGGGGGGGGTGTGGATCCGTCCCTTTCTGGGACTCATGCTGACACACCACTGTCTTACAGACATTCTCGGGGGGGGGGTGTGGATCCGTCCCTTTCTGGGACTCATGCTGACACACCACTGTCTTACAGACATTCTCGGGGGGGGGTGTGGATCCGTCCCTTTCTGGGACTCATGCTGACACACCACTGTCTTACAGACATTCTCGGGGGGGTGTGGATCCGTCTTTTTCTGGGACTCATGCTGACACACCACTGTCTTACAGGTGATGCTGCTACACAAGGGTACCTACAGCAAACTGCTCATGGAGAGTTATGAGTCCTGTAAGTGTGTGTTTTGCCTCAATTTTAAAGGACTCTTTTTACAATAAAAATCTAGTTTTGTGAAACTTTTGATTTCTGGATAAACATTTTTTAAAGTAAATTGTTCCTTTGCTGGATCATGGCTTCATTTATGTAAGGGGAAATACGTCTATTGGCTAGATCTTTCAGTTTGTGTATCTCGCAGCCCCCTTGTTATAGAGTAGTACACCAAATTTGTCAGGTTCTGTGCTGTCCCTTTACTGTAGGGTACAGCGCATCACATTGTTATGTAGCCAGAACCTCTGTGATGTAGATTCTATACTCTGTTACATGCAGGGATGACAGTGGTAATGGGGACGGCTAAGCAGACTGACTCCTCCCAGGAAAAGGCCTGCAATCACCAGGTGTGTGTGTGTGTGTGTTATACATGTATTTACATAATGGGGACCAAATGTCCTCACAGTGTGATGAAAAACCTGCCATTTTGACATTGTGAGGACCCTTTCTTCAACCCCCAAAAGGGAAATTCAGGTTTACCAAAATCTGTGTCTGCAATCAAAAAACTAAAAATTGCAAAAGTCTTCTTTTTTGTTTGGTTACTTATGGTTAAGGTTAGGGCTGGGTAGGGGTTAAGGTCGTCATGTTAATATTTAAACAAGCTTATTCTTATCTTAGTGCAGTTAATGAATCCTGCCAAACAATGAATAACAATTTAATATTGATTACTGTGTCTGATTTTGTGTTCCTGTATATGTAAGGGAAGTTTCACCATTCAAAAAAGCATAATTTAATAGCTAAAATGTGATGTGATATCTAAGATAATAAAATTTTATGAAACTTTGAGCACCTGCATACGTTTCTACATTTACTGGACCTGTGGACAAGAATCAGCTGTCCTCAGTCTTAATGGGGAGAAAAAGGTGTTGAAACATTTGGATTGTGAAACTTCCCTAAATGCAGAGAATTCATTGAAGTGAATGTGGCAAAGGTACAACTCTGTTAGAGCTGTAGAAAAATATACCACTTGAAGATTGTGCTTTATATGAATTTGGATCTCATTAAGGCACGTTATTGCATTTTTTGTATTTTATTTTAGGCAATGACTTTAGGATAAGAACGGCAATTTTTATCTCTTCGCAATGTGTGTATGGAGACTACAGTTCTAATACTGGAACTTTGGTGCCATTGGTTTGGGAAGGAATGGCCCTCAGCAGTGAAACAGCTCTGGGCTGTATTAGATAACGTGAAGATGAATTTAAAACTTGGAGTCAATATTACTTATTGCAGTATTTCCTAATCCAGTACTCGGGGAAACCCTAGACAGTTCACGTTTTTGCTTCCTCTCAGCTCCCAGCATGCCTGTACCAGGTATTCGGTGTTCCTGATTGGCTGGGAGGGAGCAAAAACGTGGACTGTCCTGGGGTTCTCCCGAGGACTGGGTTAGGGAACACTAAAGTATTGCAAGGGTCCTCCTCCAATTTATTGAGGCAAATCAGCACCCACCCATCTCTCTCTCTCTCTCTCTCTCTCTCTCTCTCTCTCTCTCTCTCTCTCTCTCCCCAAAAATATTGACATTGTTCAAAGTTATGAAAGTCTTGTCATTTTTAATTTGTCAGGCTGTTAAATTAGCATTGCAATGACATTAAACATTTGCTAGCACTTTAATATTCAAGGTTCTCACCACAACAATTAACACATACAGTGTGGTCTATAAGTACCTGGACAGAGACAGAGGCAACTCTAGACCTTTTATCTGCTTAATTGAGCATGAATTGATCATGTTATAACATACAAGCCCAGGGAACAGCTAAGCAGATGATTATCCTAATAAGTTACAATCTGATAGGCTGAACTTGACACAGCCTGTTTCATTCCAAATCCATTAATTCTGAGGATACAATAAGTCAAAATTACATATAAAAAAAGTGTCTCTGTCCATTTATGGACTGCACTGTATAGGACATGCTGTGCTCTGTGGCCACACTAAACACTGTATAACACTCATGTAGAGTTCTGTGTGCTTGCCTCAATGCATTGTTTAAATTAAAATTATTTTTCTTGCAGTATAAAATCAGGTTTAAGTGCAATAGCGGACCACTGGATGAAGACTTGGAAGATTTATAAACAAAAGTCAGCATCTTTAGTGACTCATTGTTTCAGATTGATTTGTTTCATTTATTGTCATGTAGCTGTGATTGTATAGTCAAACAGTAACCAGATGTTTAAATTAAAGGAACTTTTTAATTCCAGATTTTATAAGGGTTTGTGGGTTTAAATGTTCAGACATTTTCAAACTGTATTTTTGATGCTGCTTATTCTATCCATCTTTCAACAATACCCTGGTCAGGGGTGGTGGGGGCCTTCAGCTGCACAGGGTACAAGGCTGGTACAAGCACACAGTTATAGTACAAGCACACAGTTATAGTACAAGCACACAGTTATGGTACAAGCAGGCAAAACAAGTACAGATGTCAGTGTAAGGACTGACCTCATATACCAGTTTCTTCAAATCAAGGAATTTCATTTATATTTAGCGTGTTGCATCACAATGTGATCCAAATAAAAAGTCATGAATTACATGTTTCTTGATTCTTTGTACATATGAAAAATTCAAGATAAATGTCTAATAAGTCTACCTCAAATTTGAAATACATCTGACGGATTATTTATGTTTGATGGCTATTTTTGAACAGTTTTGCTTTCTGAACCTCATGGTTAAAGCAGCTTTATAATCAGAGTCCTTCCTGTGACATTTCTATTGACAACTGTATCATAGCTAGAGAAACGTTATAATAAACAGCCAATTTAATTACTTACAGGTAGAACACTTCTACGGAGCCCCTTAGGTGTAGTAATTCATGCTCTCCGATTAACGATACCTTCCGTGAAAACGTCTCGCACGTCCCAGCGGCTTGCCGGAAACCAAGGATGTCAAACTTCAGTCTCAGAGCGCTGATCGGAGCCCTGCGTAGCTTCATTCTTTCCCTGTTCCACCACAAATGGTTCAGTTCAAGAGCTGTGTGGTTAGCACAAGGAGTTCAATCAGTTGTTAAATGAGGGGAGACCCATAAATGCGTAGGGCTTCTGTCCTCCAGGACCGGAGTTTGGACATCCCTACCGAGCGCAAGAGTTATTCATTGGACAGCACGAATCACTAACTCCGGAGCACGAATTATTCCTTGGAGAGCATGTAGCCTATTACTAATTCGAGCGCACAAATACCTAGATTGAGAGCACGAATTATTAACTCGAGTGGACAAATTATTACGAGATAATATTTTTCTCTACCATAACACCTAAAGGCAGAAATATACTTGCTTTTAACTACGTACGTACAGCCGCGGTCCGTATCCTGCGTTCTTTGCGTCGGTTTTTGTGCACGTACTCAAAAATTAACGGAACGTATACGGAGATGCAATACCTGCGTAAATTATAGGGGGCAGTGTTGCGAGATCTGCACCTGTTGATTGAGCAAGTCCGCAATTATCATCATTTATATGACGTGAAAGAACCTCTTCATAGTAACAAAATAGCATGTAATAATACTTGGCAAGAGATTTCAAACATCTTCAATGTTAATTCGGAAATTTGTAAAAACAAGTGGCGACAAGTGCGAGACCGGTATGTTCGAGCGCGGAAAAAGTTAGCCGCGAAACGAAGCGGTGATCCTGCTGACCCGGTGTTTTGCCCAGCAATCATCCGCCGTCACACATTGCGATCAAAATAAAACTAAAATACCCCTTGTATTTGTAAAACTGGCTGCCGCTGTTTCGTGGTGCTCGTACCCTGACGTGTTTCCCATCGATTGATCCTAAACAATTGGGATAATTCCATAAAGACAAAAAATCCCCCTTAATGCTTTGCCATTTTGTTTGATCAGGGTATGCAACAAGCTTGTTTTTAACGATACCCATATTGCTTGGGACACTTCACTGACAATGCGTCCAACTGTGGCTGAGCCAAGCTTGTAACTGGCTGCAAGGGCTGTATAGCTCATCCCAGCTGCGAGAAACCGAAGGGTGACAGCCAGTCGCTGAGCGCTGCCTATTGGGTTACTGAGGATCTGATTGTGTTCAATATGAGGACGAATTCGACGGAGCAATTCGTCAAACACTTTAGGGGACATTCGGAAATATTCCCGGTGTTTTTCCTCGTCAATGTCTCTCAGCAAAACCAGAGAAAAGAATTCCCCATTTTGCTGACGAGATCTATTAATTGATCGAATGTACCATCTCTGCGATTTGCGTTTTCTTCTCTGGTGCCGTCTCAGTATAATGAAGATTAATATTTCTTCGACTGAAGACATGTTTGTTCGTAATAACAGATGACGATTTTAAAGATACAGGTATTCATTCATTTATTTGGTTTGCGGCCTCGACACTGACCCCTGGTGGTAAGTAGTACACACTACAGATTACAACACACAGTACGGACGCAAGTAGCCTATCATCACGAACGTTAACAACGCAACTGTGTACGGATACGCATACGTAGCTCACAGCAAGTGTATTTCTGCCTTAAGGCGCTCCGTACGCTTCACTGTGTATTGAGTATAATTTCTCAACAGCAGGTGGCGATGTTAGACTACGGTCTGCTGATCTTTAGAGAGGTGGAGCCATAAGCAGTAGAGAGAGTATGGCACATTGCACAAATTCAACAACTGCATACATTTCGAATAGACTTGACTTTATAATAGCTGTGAGGTTCTTATTGCTGAAAGCATTGTTTGGTTTTTTACAGATACAATGTGAAACACCCCAGCCAATGTTTGGTACTTTTGACTTATGATTATAATATAACCCCGTTTCCAAAAAAGTTGGGACGCTGTGTAAAACATGAACAAAAACAATGCAATGATTTGCAAATCATATAGACTCATACTTAATTTAAAATAGAAAAAACACAACATATCAAATATGAAATTGTGAAATTTTGTTTTATGACAAATATGTGCTCAATTTTAATTTGATGCCAGCAACACGTTGAGCAGTTGAAATCCTTTATCAGGCAAGAATGGGACAACATTTTACTTTCAAAACTCTAGTAACCCAGTTCCCAAACATTTATAGAGCGCTCTTAAAAGCAACACAGTGATAAACATGCCCCTGTCCCCTGTCCTAAACAGGGTTGCGGGGGGGTCTGTAGTCTATTCTGGAACCTACTAGCGCAGGGCTGTTCAACTCACTGTCCTCAAGGGCCAAGCCCTGCTGATTTTCCAGCCTTCCTTTACCTGTGAGCCGGGTGAGAAGCCTCTGACCAATCAGAATCAGTAATTATTAAACTAACTACCTGGGAGAACTGAAAACAAGGCCTGGATTTGTAATCGAGGGCCTGAGTTGAATAGCCCTGTACTAGTGTAAGGCAGGGAGCAACCCAGGACAGAGACCCATCACAGGGTACAGTCACACACCATTAACTCACACATGCACACCTATGGACAATTTGGCAAGTCCAACCTGTCTAGCATGTTTTTGGACTATGGGGGGAAACCAGAGTACTTGGAGGAAACCCCATGAAGACACAGAGAGAACATGCAACACACAAGAAACCCTGGTGGAGACTTGACCCCAGGACCCAGAACTGTGTGACAACAATATTAACCACTGCACCCCCATGTGACCCCCTGAGACAAACACTCATGTTCATATTGAGTGTTACTTTCTGTATTTCTGCTCTATCATGTAGCCCATATCTGATCAGTGCCTTTCTGATCATAAACACCAACCTCAGCCTAAGTGAGATGTTTGCAGATCCCTGTTATGATTTCTTTATAGGTTTCACAAAGAAACTTACCATAGTATGAGAAATACGACCAGCTGGCCGTTGTTTTTTTTATTTGGAAATTATGGCACTTAGTCTTGTGGAAATGCCTTCATAACCCACAGGCAACCCCCCACCCCCCCAGCTTGATAGTTGGTCCTGCCACCACTAGAACCTGTGATCTAATTACTCTAGTGTCAAGTGTTCAAATCCAAGGGATTTATATTGTACAGTGCTCACTCAGACCAGCTGAATGCTTGTCACTTTTTAAATACCACATTCTCATCATTTCTTTGTTTGGGTCGAGCTCCTCTTGCAGGGCTCATCTCACACAGGAAACCTGTTAAAGTGACATACTTAAAGAGCATATGACAAGCCTAATAAATCCAATAGCTAGAAAGTATGCCACCTATGAGACAGCAGACTTCCTTCACAGAAACAAAGGATTAACCCACATGTTTTGAAAAACTGCAAATTTAGTGCTTTGGGGGGAAAACCATGTTATTCAACATGTAGAAAGTGCTGGTTTTCAGACCTATTAATGGAACACCATCCACTTCCATTAAGTTGCTCAACATGACCTACATTCTGTCTCACCCTGTTCAGTAAGCACACCAAAGCCACCTGCAGATCCCTCCATCACATAGAAATAAATCTAACTCTAGTTACAACCCGTGCACATTTCCTCGGTGACGTAATCAGCTACCCCTCCACATCCCATCGTCAGAGTCCTTTGAAGCAACATCTCAAAACTAGCACATTCAATCCCTGACCTGCTGTCTATAGCTCAACACATTTCCTCTATTCTGCCAGAGCTGATTAATTTCAAATTTAAAGTATTAAAAAGTGTTTAAGATAACCTACTACTGTAGATAACCTCACTATGAATTTACCCCTTTCAATATTTAGAAGCATTTTAATAACTTCCCAAAATTAATGAATACTTCTCAAAATTTGCTATTTGCAGTGATAAAACACAACTAACCACATACTGGTTTAACAAATTATAGCTTAATCAGAAATTCACTGGAGAACCAGGAAACTGCATATGAAAGGAATGAAATCAGAAAACTTATGGGGACTTAAGGGACGCCAGTGTACCATCATTACAGGAAAAGCCAGTTTTTATCCAAACAGATGCATGGAAACCGTTACGAAAATAAATAGGTTGAAAGAGCAAAGATGCAGAAAAATATCTACTGGCAGTCTCAGTAATAGGAAAAGCACCAGAATCAATTAAAAAATCCTGTAACTGCAACAGCTCTGACAGGTTAGCGGAAAAGGAATGTAATTTTGGTATAATGCCATCCAAAGACACACCCATATTGCACAATCCAAACTTGTTAACAAGACACCACCTGTATGCTTAGAAGGGAGAAAAGGGGGATTGTACATTCACTGCGTACTTTATAAGGAACACTATACTAATACTGGGTGAGGTCATCAGGGCATGGATTCCAAAAGATGCTGGTAACATTCCTTTGGGATTTTGGTCTATGCCGACATGATTGCATCACACAGTCAGCTGCACATCCATGCTGCTAATCTCGTGTTCTATTGGATTCAGATGTGGTGACTGGCAAGGCCACCGTAGAACACTAAAATCATTGTCATAAAACCATAAAACCTTATTCATAAAACCAGTTTGAGATGACCTTTGTTTTGACGCGGTGCATTATCATGCTGGAAGTATTCCTGAGAGGATAGAACCATCGTGGCCATGGAGGGATGCACATGGTTAACAGCAATACTCACAATGGCTGGGACAGTCCAGCTTTGATCGACTGATATCAACAGGCCCAAAGTGTGCCACGGTAACATCCTCCACACTGTTACATCACCACCAGCCTGGGTTACTGACACAAGGCAGGTTGAATCCATGGATCCATGCTGTGACTCTACCATCCATGTTCCTCAGCAGAAATCGAGATTCATCAGATCAGGCTACATTTTTCTGGTCTCCACCTGTCCAGTGCTGGTGAGCCTGTGCCTACTCAGCTTTCTGTGTTTGGCTGAAAGGAGTGGAACCTGACAGTCTTCTGCTGTTGTAGATCATCTGCCTTCAAGGTTGGACGAGTTACGCATCCAGAGATGGTTTTTGTTCATCACAATTGTACAGGCTGGTTATCTGAGTATACTTTCTAGATTTCACACTCTACTAACAATTACAGATTCTTGAGACTAGCACCATCACTGACTGCTGGATCAAGATCGGCAGTACTTTTAGAATAACTAAGGAACTAATAACCAACATAAGAACCATGATCGAAAAACAGCAAAAACACTTAACACACTAAAAACTGCTTCCACGTCCTCCAGTCCAGCCGTGCTGGCATAGTGTAAACACCAAACTATGATGTTTTTTTAAATGTTTGATCCCAGAACATCTCTCCATAATACAACGCTTGACACTACTGACATAATACAAATTACAAGAAAACAATCAATCTATTTACCATATTGGACAATTTCTTGAATCCCACTCTTGCAATTTATGACATACACACAAGCACACATTCCCTATTCACACAGTGAAATGTACATTTTTCCATTGTGTTATAAAATTTAGTTGCTAAATTGTCTTATGTACTTCAGTCATTTCGTGTATATCTTTAATTAAAAAAAGGTGAAGCAATGAAGAAAGCAATAAACTATTTTTAAACTGCACCCTGAACTAACCCGGTTATCCAAAGTCACAGGATATTAAGTCTGTAATCATAATAGATATTCTTTTATTTATATAATGCTTTTCTAATATTCAAGGATGCTTTACATAATCAGAACAAAAGAAAAATAGACAGTCACATAACAGCATACAAGTATATAAATGAGCAAAAATACAAGCAGGAGTGTATAGAGGGTAAAGAATAACAAGGTAAAACAAAAGTTACACAAATGGGGGGGCATGAGCATGTGAAATTAGCAGCTCAAGAGAGAGGAGGCACTGAGTGAAAAGGCGTGACTTTGGCAGAGACTTCAGGGATTAAATAGACCAAGTGTCCCAGCCACTCTGAAGAAGTAAGTTCCAAACTGTAGGAGCATCACACTGGGAATGAAAGACAAGTCTGTGGATATGAACAGAATCTAAACCAGAGTTTGTGAGAACAGCAGTTATTTAAATCCAACGGAACAATGTCAGAGGCAGGCGATCTGGTTAACTGGGTGAGGAACTGGGGGTGAAATATCAAAGAAACAAGTTTTAGACATGTGCTGTAGGCAGGGGCTAACTGGCACGATGGGTAAAGAGATGGGGGGTAGGGGTAAGGAGATGGGGGGTATGGGTAAGGAGATGGGGGGTAGGGGTAAGGAGATGGGGGGTAGGGGTAAAGAGATGGGGGGTATGGGTAAGGAGATGGGGGGTAGGGGTAAGGAGATGGGGGGTATGGGTAAGGAGATGGGGGTAGGGGTAAGGAGATGGGGGGTAGGGGTAAGGAGATGGGGGGTAGGGGTAAGGAGATGGGGGGTAGGGGGACACTGGTATCGCAGTTTTAATAACTAAAAAAAATATGAAAAGAAATTGCATAGATGATCAGAGGCAGCATTTACAAGGGACCGGAGTCTACAGCTAACATTCTTAATACAGAAGGACAGTGGGATGAGAAGGCAGCATTCAAGGCAGTTCTGTCTCCATGCAAACCTGCAGTAAAGACCTAAGGCCTTATTATAATCAAACATCTGCAAGCAGCTGGTGTGTGAAACTAAAGAATCATTTTCCTACCAAAAAAGTTCATAACGGACAAGCAATACTCAAAGCTAACCCTTTATTAGAATATTTGGCCCTTAATAATCGTGACAAATAATGAGCCCCCTGCTTTGGCACTGCGAAAATAACATTTCCACAATCTATTACAAAGAAAACCCCATACAGAACATTAAAAACATTTTAAAAGTCAATCTAAATAGGTTCATTGCTTTTTGATAGTGTTTCCTTGAACAGAATGACAAACCGTTTTTTCCCTCTGAGAGAACATTAATTTAAAAAGTGCATTTTACAGAAGGCACTGCGGCAAAGGTCATACGGCGACTGGAACCTCAGGGGCGAATTAATTGTTTTGTCAGACGCCGTGCTCCATTACTCCATGGTGCTTAAAACGCCAGTCAGGTCTCCGTGTCACTAGCAGGTTATTAGTATCAGCTTAAACATCAGTCCCGCTCTGGAGCCGCCCTGCAGATTTGAGATTCGTTCTTGACATTATTAATATAATTATGTAACCCACAGTGTTGAAGGGCAGGTTATCTGTCCAAATAGCATTGGACTTTGACACTGCCATGCGTAAATCATATTGCACTCATTCAGAAACATAACAACAATAATATTACTTCTGCTAACATGGCACCATTGCCTCAAACCACAGCAATACGAGTGTCTTTCATTTCAATGTATTAGCGGAGTCTGTGTGCTGTTGATCATCCATCCACCCGTTTTCTGTAACCGCTTGTCCTGTTCAGAGTTGCGGGGGGTCTGGAGCCTATCCTGGAGGCTATGGGTGCAAGAATCCGGGATGGGGCGCAAACCCATCGCAGGGCACACTAACATACACCAGTCACTCACACATGCACACCTATGGGCAATCTGGTAACTCCAATTAATCTCTGCATTTGTTTTTGGACTGAGGGGGGAAACCAGAGTACCCAGAAGAAACCCCATAACGTCATGGGAAGAACATGCAAACGCCACACACATGGAGCCAAGGTGGAGACTCGAACCCTGGTCCGAGAGGTGTGAGGGAACAGTGCTGAGCACTGCGCCTCCATGTCCCCCTGCTGATGAAGATGTTCTGCGTTTACCTGCATATGTGCTGAATCTCTGCCTTGAAGGGCTTAAGGCACATGGGAGGTTTAATGTAAACAATGACTATTGGTGATATGAACTGCATTGCACTTTGTGGCCCATAAAAATCACACAGACATTGGTTTAAATAAACAAAAACCCTTAGGTGCTACGCACAGAATTACCCTGCTTGAAAGGTGTGGGGAACAGCTGTGGTCCCTAACTAAGGCTATGGCCCGGCGTTTGCCTGGTATGGAGTCCAAACTGAGGATTCTGAGTGACTATCTGAGGTTGCTCATGCAGGTGTACCTGCCTGTATGTATGTACATCCATTATCTGCTTGCTCCCCACAGATGGGGCCACACACCATATGCCAACAGTCATGTCCACAATGAAACCTACACATAATACATATATTATGGATGCAGTCAGATAGTTCTTGACATATAGTTGCGGCAGAAGCAGTCACATTCCAAAACCTAATGCAATCCAGCAAGATGCACAAAAATGTGTGTGCAATACATGTTTCAAAGTCGTACTTCTGGTCGCAAGATCCACAGCAGAAGACTGTTAGATCTTTTGTGAAGCACCAGTTGTCTTTCCCCACCCTCTGCTTTGTCATCCAAGGTCACGATCCCATCTGTTTAAAATACAGAATAAGAGTCAACAGAAGACAGTCATACTCCGCAAATACATGCATAGACTTATACACAAATAACTCCATGCTAGATGTTTTCAGATAGGAGAAATAAACCCTGAGAATCAGCAGATATGAGAGCCAGAGATTTTTACTATATCCTGCATTATACTGCAGTTCTGTTTTGAACCTAGAACTCTTCAGGGGCCCCTGTGTTCTCCTTCACAGAGCACCTAACTTTTTATTACTGCAGAGTACCTCAAAGCGACTGTAGACCTTCTTCTCTTTGCGCATGCTCTCCATCCTCTTCAAAAGGACCTCTCTGTCCTGAGGGTTAGCCCTGTTGTGCTGGACGTGACTTGTGCTCTGCCCAGCTGCCACACTTTCCGGGGCCTTGTCTGCACCGTGCGCGTTCTCACCTTCTTTGGCATCATCCGTAATGGGGGCAGCTTGCTTAGCCAGCTCCATCCTGCTTTGGCTGTTTGCAGAGATCCGTTCTAGTATGACCTTGGTGTCATCCCGGAGGTTACTGCTATACAGAATGCTTGTGGTGGCAGCCTGGTAACGGGACTGACTGTTTCTTGAGGATGTTAAAACATGTGCACTTTGGTTGACATCCTCCCCTTTGCTCTGAGCTGTCCCAGGTACATCAACACTGCTCTCAGGCATGGAGACGTGCTCTGCTTCACTGGCTAACTGCTCTGATTTTTCAGTGCCAGTGATTACAGTTGTTACATTTTCAGTTACAGGTTTAGCATCACCTTCTCTTCCCTTCACTTTCTGAACTTGACTGTCAAGGTGGTCATGGACCTCAAAATCCTGCTTACTATCTCCAGTGAGGGGGACGGTGTCGGGAGATGAGCCAGACCCTTGACTCTTGTCTAATGCCTTACTTGGCTCACAAAAGAAAATGTTGCTGGCATTGTGATGGCGTGACTTCATTAGCTGAGTCTTCTGTGTATCAGTAGCATCTCGCAAAAGCTCCTCATTGCAAGACAAAGCAGAAGCAGTAGTAGATGTTGACATGAATGCTCTCAAAGTGTCCTGTTCACCTAAAACGCTAGGTTGCTGTTTGACTGCTGGCTCCTTCTTGACCATCTCAGCTATGCGGTTAAGCTCTTGCTGACTTGCATTCTTTATGTCTTGCTCCAGATGATCAAGTGTCAAAGGTTCTGGGACCAGTGGAACCACAGCTTGACTCTGAGAGACTTCAGAAATTGAAATATTAGGTTTTGACCCAGTTACTGAGATCTCAGGCTTAATGCCTAAACTATCTGCTGAAGCTTCAGAAGGGTCTGTAGTATTTAAAGAAGGTTTAGCGACTGACTCAGATGCGATTTTGGAGGCCTTTCGCTTAGCAGCTAATTCTTTAAAATACAGGAACCTAGTCTCTGGATCATTCATGTTCATAAACCCTTCTGTCATCTTAGCTGGTTCTTCTTGCACAATTTTACGTTTCTCCTTTGAATGTTCATTTACAGAATCCATTAATTTTATGTGTTCCTCAGAATGACTGGTAGTGCCAGACTCTACATGTGTTGTTAAGGAATTATAAGTTAGTGTCTGGGACTGATCTATATTTCTAACAGGAGGTTCTGGGTTTTTTGGCTCAAACCTATTTTCAGTTTTTGAAACCTTTCGCTTAGCAGCCAATTCTTTAAAATATTTGAACCTAGTCTCAGGATCATTCATATTTATGAATGAGGTTGTGCTTTCTGAAACTTTGTGGGAGCCTTCGGTGGTCTTAGCTGGTTCCTCCAGCACAGTCTTGTGTTGTTCCGTTGTATGTTCATTTGCAGAATCCATTGGTATTCTGTGTTCCTTTGAGACACTTGTGGTGCCAGACCCTACATGTGTTGTTGAGGAATTCTTAGTTGCTATCTGGGACAGATCTGTATTTCTGACAGGAGGTTCTGGATTTTTTGTTTCAGACTTATTTTCAGTTTTTGAAACCTTTCGCTTAGCAGCCAATTCTTTAAAATATTTGAACCTAGTCTCTGGATCATTCATATTTATGAATGAGATTGTGCTTTCTGCAACTTTGTGGGAGCCTTCTGTCGTCTTAGCTGGTTCCTCCAGCACAGTCTTGTGTTGTTCCGTTGTATGTCCATTTGCAGAATCCATTGGTATTTTGTGTTCCTTTGAAACACTTGTGGTGCCAGACCCTACATGTGTTGTTGAGGAATTCTTAAATAGTGTCTGGGACAGATCTGTATTTTTGACAGGAGGTTCTGGGTTTTTCGCTTCACACTTATTTTCAGTTTTCGAAGACTTTCGCTTAGCAGCTAATTCTTTAAAATATTTTAACCTAGCCTCTGGATCATTCATATTTATGAATGAGGTTAATCCATGTAAGGGTCTGGATGTCTCCCCTGCTGTTATCTCTGTTTTTTCTTGAGGTCCAACATTGGCCTGATTGTCTTGTCCTGGATCCATGGATATGTCCTTGTTTTCTGAAATATTAGTACAGTCTGGCATCTCTATAAATTTAAGTGAAGTTTCAGATGAGGCTTTATAAAGGTTCATTTTCTCCACAGAAATATTAGTACACTCATCCGTTTTATTTATTGAGGTTGAAGAAGCATTCTGCACAGTCCTCTGCTTGTGAATGCTCCAATCATAGGGCTCTCTTGGCATAAATCTCCTCTTCCCCAAAATCTCAGCAACCACAGTGGATGTTTTCAGTGGATCAGTTTCCTTTTCTTCAACAGGGTTTTCATTATGCTTCAGTTCTGTAGCAGATTTCATCTCTGTGGAAAAGTGCTGTTCCAACTGGGAAGAGCTGAAGATCAAAGAAGATCGTAGTCTGGAGCTTCTCAGGACAGAAAGATTGGCCCTGTTCCGAAAAGATTCATGCCTTATGATCTCTCCAGGTTTCCTGAGCTCCACCTCCTCAGCTTTGTCTCCCCCAGTGATGGATGCTGACCCTGAATCTGAATCTGACGCGACTTCTGCTGTCTCTGTTGTTCTTTGAGAGTCTGCCCCATAGTAAGGCTGGTTTTCAGATCCTTTAAGCACTGGCTTACCGAAGCGTGGGAGCAGATTTGGCCTTATTGTGGGAATCTGTGGACGGTCTCTGGCACTAAACTTGGAATGTTCAGCGTCTAGACCATACGATTCTTCCTCCGATTGATGTACTGGTTCGTCAAAGGCATCGGGACCAAGGGGTTCTGGCATACCCTCATCTGTGGCATCCTCTAAAGCACTGAGGTATGAGCTGATCCTCCACTTACGCAGCCCTTGTTTAACACTGGGGTCTCGCGGCTGGTGATCCTGATTGGATTTAACAAAGAGCTGCTTATGATCAGGTGGATGTGACTGAACAGGTGAGCTCTGGCAAGGATATGGCTGGCCAAGGCTTGGCCGCTTTGTGCTTGATTGGCCACAGTGGCCCTCAACAAGAGTTGGTTTTGGTTCATAACTGTGCCTGATCTCCCTAGATGAGTCAGAGGATACATAATCCAACACACGATTATAACCATCAGGCGGCTCTAACTCAGGCTGGTATTCATACTGCTCAGAATACTGATCTGCATAGGGATGTTCATGGGTCTGTAGCTTATTGTACATGCCATGTCCCAAACCAGAGCCTCCACTTTGGCGGTAGTGCTGCTCCCTCTGGTAGCTGTTAAGGGACTCCACATCCTCAGGTTGGTATCTGATACGACGCTTCATAATTTGCCGTGAGGAGGAATAGCTCTCCTGGTTCCCTTCTGCATAGCAATGCCTCTTGTAAGTGTTCATCTCCATCTGCCTGGCGGCCATTACGGACCGGTCATAGCCCATAAAAGATCGCTCCATCCTCAACTGCTGAGAGGAGTATTTATTACTGTAGACCTGCTGTGTCTCAGGGTCTTGAAAACCACGGAAGTGGTCCTTCCTCCTAAGAAGTGGCATATTGTGTTCCATCTCCATATGGTCCTCCAAGGGACAGCCCAGCAGTTCAGAAAAGTGGGGGCTCTCTATGTGCAGAAACTCTCTGGAGTTTCTCATTTGCATGGGATTGGGGTTCATAAACTGCCTGACACCATAGTTGCTTTTCTCAGGTACTGGAACAGGCACCAGGGAATTCTCAATGACCAGTGGCTCAGATTGAGCATAAAGAATCCGGAATTCCTCATCAAATGTGATGACCAGTTCCCCGAGAAACAGGTGTGCAATGCAGCGGTGAATCTTCTCAAACGTCCACATGAAGCTGTGAGAACAGAGTGGTTGGATAAGTAAATATGAAATATTTTGGTTAAATAGAGGCTGAAAGCTAGAGATTCCATGAGATGATATTGACTATAACATGAGTACAGGACATATTCCCCTGTACTAGACTGTAGTAACAGTACATATTATTACTGTTACTTCCTGACAGTCACTTATATTGCAAACACTGATACCCGTTTATACTCCACCTAAATCAACATGTAGCTATCAGCAGATGGCTAAATCTTACCTGTAGTTCCCACTAAGCACAGCTTTGCAATCCACCATCAGGAAGCGATCCATCATTTGGCCCTTGAAGGACTTTCCTGTGCAGCAGAAGTAGGTGCTTCCTGACACAGTTCTCACCCGCATTGACTGCAAGACCAACACACAGGGTTAGCAGATCTTATGTTGGGGGCAAAACAAATTTTTCTGTGCCACACATATCTGAGATTCACTCTAATATACACTTAATATATTTAAAACTTCTTAATCTTTTTCACTATTTCAAAGGTAGCAGAATATAGAATAATTAAATTAATAAAAATGAAGAAACACGCCTTTTTGGTTAATTGGTCAGCATTTGACATCACACACTTCTTGCTTCTGCTCAAAGAACCGGCTTCACCTGAACCATCTCCAAGTTGACTCTGCAGTTGGTGACCATGGTGGAGAAGTAGTGAGCATTCTGCTCATCCAGCAGTATGTAGACGACCACGCGGCGCGCGGCGGCAGCCAGCAGGTCAGCGAATATGTCGACGTCTGTGAACATGTCCATCACCACGGCGATCACCTGCAGGAAGCACATCAGCACAAACCAGACATTTAAAGGCTGTCTTTATCTTTGGTCATAAACATTTCTAAACATTTTATACATTGAATAATATAGTTTCTATAATATATGTCAAGCATTAAGATTAATTCAGACAACACATTATAACAGGAATGTGACGAAGGGTCGGGTCCGATAGTCAAATTGTGTTCTGATGCAGTTTACTGCTGTACAAAAAAAATGCAGGATTAAGAGCACTCTGGCTGTATTTGCAATTATCAAATGCTTCAGAAACACATTTCCTAATTATAAAGCATTTACGTTTTTATTTATTTTAAAAATGCTTTTGTCCAAGAGTGTGGTGCGGATCAGAGAGCATGGTTACTTTGGTCAGCCACTGTCCCCGGAGCAACTGGGAACAATGGTAATGTGATTTCTCTGTCAGCTGTGGGGTTTGACCTCATGACCTTCTGCAGAGCTACACATTGCCCAACTCACTGATGAAACACAATTCTGCCTCAACAAACCCCATCTAATTTCGGTACATGCCAGCGTAAACAGGAGTGTAAAACTTTCATTCCAAGTTGACCTGTATGAGAACTGACTCACCTGCTGGGCACCTCTGATGAGTCGGCGGACCTGCTCCTTGATGCTGGGCATCTCCGGATCTGAGGGGTTGACCAATGTGGTGACCTCTGTGGGGCCAATGAAGCCCTGGTTCATCGGCCAGCCCAGGTCCAGGCA